>NC_133620.1:289260108-289290131 GCF_048593235.1 Sminthopsis crassicaudata
AGACCTTCAGTTGAGTTGAATTCTAATTCTAACATTAACTATTCAACACCAGAAAAATTACTGCCTGCCAGTCACAATGTCATCCTCATATTCATTTAACTCTAGTGATTTCCCTATCACTTCCAGGATAAATGCAAAAACCTGTGTTTTTCATTCAAAGCTCTTCATAAACCTGCCTTCTTTCCCTACCTCTCCAATTTTCCCTTTCCTTTCCTTTCCTTTCCTTTCGCTTTCCTTTCCTTTCCTTTCCTTTCCTTTCCTTTCCTTCCTTTCCTTTCCTTTCCTTTCCTTTCCTTTCCTTCCTTCCTTTCCTTTCTTTTCCTTTCCTTTCCTTTCCTTTCCTTTCCTTTCTTTCCTTTCCTTTCCTTTCCTTTCACTTTCCTTCCTTTCCTTCTTCCTTCCTTTCCTTTCCTTTTCCTTTCCTTTCCTTCCTTTCCTTTCCTTTCCTTTCCTTCCTTTCCTTTCCTTTCCTTCCTTTCCTTTCTTTCCTTTCCTTTCCTTTCTTTCCTTTTCCTTTCCTTTCCTTTCCTTTCCTTTCCTTTCCTTTCCCTTTTCCTTTCCTTCTTCCTTTCCCTTTCCCCTTTCCTTTCCTTTCCCTTTCCCGTTTCCTTTTTCCTCTTTTCCCTCTTTCCTTTCCCTTTCCCTTTCCCTTTCCCTTTTCTTTCCCTTTCCCTTCCCTTCTTTCCCTTTCCCTTTCCCTTTTCCTTCCTACCCTTTTCCTTTTCTTTCCCTTTCCCTTTTCTTCCCTTTCCTTTCCCTTTCCCTTTTCTTCCCTTTCCTTCTTTCTTCCTTTTCCCTTTCCCTTTTTCTTCCCTTTCCCTTTTCCTTTCCTTTTCCTTAACCTCCTCCCTCCCTCTCTCTCTCTTACTCTCTCTCTTTCTCTCTCTCTTTCTTCTTTCTTTCTTTCTTTCTTCTTTCTTTCTTTCTTTCTTTCTTTCTTTTCTTCTTTCTTTCTTTCTTTCTTTCTTCTTTCCTTCCTTCCTTCCTTCTTCCTTCCTTCTTCCTTCTTTCTTTCTTTCTTTCTTTCTTTCTTTCTTTCTTTCTTTCTTTCTTTCTTTCTTTCTTTCTTCTTTCTTTCTTTCTCTTTCTTTCTTTCTTTCTTTTCTTTCTTTCTTTCTTTCTTTCTTTCTTTCTTTCTTTCTTTCTTTTTCCTTTGTTTCTTTTCTTTTTTATATTAGTTTTAAATTTTTTTCCAAATATGTGCAAAGATAGTTGTCAATATTCACCTTTGCAAAACTTTGTGTTCCAAAATTTTTTCCTTTCCCCCCTGTCCTAGACAGCAAGCAAAAGTTAAACATGTGCAATTCTATTAAACATTTCCATACTTGTCATACTGTGAAAGAAAAATCAGATCAAAAGGGAAAAAAGAAAAGAAAGAAAAAAACAAACAATAGTAACAACAAAAAAAGTGAAAATACTATACTTTGATCCATATTCAATTTCTATACTTCTCTTTCTGGATGTGGATGGCTCTTTTCATCTCAAGTCTATTGGAATCACATTGAATCACCCCATTGTTGAAAAAAGTCAAGTTCATCATAGTTGATCATCACATAATCTTCTTGTTGCTATGTACAGTGTTCTCTTGGTGTGCTCACTTCACTTAGCATCAGTTGATGTAAGTCATGTAAGTAATAATATTCCATTACATTCATATACCATGACTTATTCAGTTCAGCTTTCTTATATCTTAGTCCGTAATATGTACTCTTTGATGCAGTGACAATAGCCTCCTGTTCCCCGAACAAGACCCTCTTTTTCTCTCTCCAGGCACTTTCTCTGGCTGTTCCTTGTGTCTAGAATACTTCTTTTTCTCATCTCTACTTCCTGATATCCTCTACTTTCTTTAAAAAGTAGTAGCTAAAAGCCCACCTTCTATGGGAAGACTTTTCCATTCCCTCTGTTAATTGTTTCCCATTTATCCTATGTTTGCACATAATTGTTTACTTATTTTCTTTCTCATTAGAATGTGAGCTCTTCAAAAGCAGGGATTCTCTTTTGCCTTTCTTTGTATTCTGAGTTTAGCAGTGTCTGGCATACACTAGGCACTAAATAAATGTTTATAGACTGATTTAACCTCTCCAATTAATTCTCTCCTCACCATTGCCTTTTAGAATCCTCCAGCTAATTCTTCAAGCAGCTAGGTGGTGTTTAAAAAGCAAGGATTCTTTAACTTTTTTCCACTTCTGATCCTTCACCTTAGAAATTTTTATGTGACCCAGATATATAGGTATATAAAATAGTTACACAAATCAAATATAATAATAATATAAATAATAATAAATTAATAAATATAATAATAAATCATAATTTGGCACACCCACATTCAGGTATAGTGGATAGAGTCCTGAGCCTGAAGTCAGAGAGATCTGAATTCAAAAAAAACTGTGTGATCCTGGTCAAGTCATTAATCCTGTTTTCTCACTATCTTCATCTGTAAAAAGAGTTGGAGAAGGAAATGGCAAACTACTTCAGTATTTTTGCCAAAAACAAAACAAAACACAAAACATCCAAATGGGTTCAGAAAAAGTCTTATATTGATAAGGTCTAGATTTAGGGAACCAAAATGAGATTAGGGTTTCTGATGGTCGGGAGTTAAATATAAGGTCTAGTGGAAGGTTCGGGGTTCAGGGAACCAAATGGAGAGGTTTGGCTCCCCTGCCACGTGCCCTTGCGATTTGGCACAAGGGTAGGAAGTTTTGGGAACTCCCTTCTGGCAGCACAGGGATTCTCTGTAAAGAAATTTACAGACCCAAAAAGCTAGATTGATAAAAGAAGTTTAATTATAGAGATTGGGAAGTAAGGTAAGAAATCCTGACAGAGAGGAATAAAGTCTTGTTAGGGAAATGAGAGTAAAGAGAGGGTGTCATTGGAAAAGAATATTCCAGTGGACAGAGGCTCCTTGGCATAGCCTAGCATGGCATGTTTGGGACCTCTGCAAAGAGAGGATTTTAGATTGGCTCTTTTATAATAGAAGCTTTGGCTATAAGGTTGAAGGAGGAACTTGTGGGTGGAGTCCCAGGTTGGCTCATCTATGGGTTTTCAGCTTGAGCTGGAATTTGAATTGGAATTCAATAAATTTTAGGACTGAATCGACCCCACCTAGATAACAAGAATGAAACTGTTTGTCCCTCTGGCAGGGTCCCTCACTGAGGCAGAGTTGAAGGAGATTTTCTCCTTCAAGGATTTTTAGAGTTTTGGGGTCCCTCTTTAATATGATTGAAAAATAACCACACTACTAACTAATCTTTCGAGATTCAACTCAGGTACTAACCCTTATATAAAACTTTGCCCTCCTCAAATTATCATCTGGGTGTTTATATGCTGTATTCCCCAGGGAAAAAGCAAATTACCAAATAGGGATTTTTATATGTTTGTTATTGTGCTCCAAGTGTCTAGCATAGTGTTTTGCACATAGAATTGATCTGATCATGAATTCTTTTAAATGGAAATGATAAATCTTGCTTTCTGAATAACATAAAGTTGTTCTGAAGAAAGCACTTTAAAAAATTATAGGGCTGGACATGATGGCCTATATCTGTAAATCTAGAATCAGGGAGGCTGGAGCTGATGGATCTTTACCTTAAGTCTGTGAATTCTGAGCTACAGTGGGCTAAGCAGATGTAGTGTGTGATTAAATTTGATATCACTATAGTGAGGATGGTGGGGGGGGGGAGCAAAGGGAGGAAGAGGATGAGGATGAACACTAAGTTGCCTGAGTAGGGAAGAAGTGGCTTCAGTCAGAAATGGAGTAGTTCAAAACACCTGTGATTAGTCTAAACTTCCAGCCTGGGTGAGAGAATCAGACATGGTTTAAAAAAAAAAAAAAAAAGCTTTAGAAATGTTTACTGTAATATAATTCTATCCTTCCTGATCCCACCTACATACTCACCTTTCTAAGGTCTTTGCCTTCAATTTTTCACTGTTAGCTTTTCTTCTCTTTCTGCTTTTCTAAGGAAAAGTCACCAGGAGGAACTGGTAAGTGGCTTTATGAGTCATTTCAAGTGAAGTGAATGCTTAGTGAGTGGGGAGCTGAAGGAGTTGAAGGCTTTGGGTTTCCATGGCAGCCCCTTCACCTGAGACTCTGGGGGGCAGATTCAGTGGGGCTAGGGGGTTTTGGGTTGGGTTAGCTCCTGAACTTCCCCAGAAAAACAACAAGATCCTCCAACTGCCAAAATGCCACTCTGGTAAAATATCTTTCACAGGACACTATGTTTTTGTCAACATTATATCAGAGAGAATTAGAGGAATTAGGAAGTGAAAATGAAAACCTTTATTTGATCCAGGTTATCGATTATTTGTATTTAAGCCTCAGAGGCAGACTACCTTAGGGAACATGACAAGTCAGTGTATGAGTTGTCTTTGTGCTCATGGATTTTTGTCTTTCCTGCCTCCACATTTCTCTTCCCCTGCTTGTCTGACTCCTCTCCTCCCCATCCTCCCCACTCCAATCTCTTTCTTCCAATTTTTCTCCCCACCCTGAACCATCATTGGATTTAGAATTACAAGGGACCTCTTCATTTTACAGAGGCACTAAGAGATTAAGTCATTTGTCCAAGGTCAAGCTCAGAACTGAGATTTGAATCGTGGTCTTTTGTGAGGATGGTTAATGGAAGAGTCCTTTTTATCATTGCACTTCCTAGCAGGTGAAGTCTTCTGATTGCTTCCTATATGCCATGAGGATCCTAAATTGACTGTGGAACTCCGGTGTAATCCTGAAAGAATGATCTCTTGACTTCTCAACAACCTTGAAGAGTAAGGAAGATTTTCTGAGCTCCAGAGATCTTGCAAAAGGCCTTTTCCCCTTTTCTGCTTCCAAGCCTTGAGGTCATGGACATCGAGACTGGATGATACCTCATCCTATTTGTGTCTTGTTTCCTTTGACAGAGAGTCTTGTGAGATCTCTAAAGTTCTTCTTCCTAAGCACCCAAGGTGAGGGGTACTGGCTACCGAGCTGTTGTGATAGGAGTGACCGATTCTGTCCAGGCAGATCCCTCCTAACGTGAATCAGTGAGCCAAACGAGACTGATAGTTCACGATGATGTTGCTCATATATAGACTCTGGGATTCCTTATCCCAATTACCTCTTGCATATGGATAGAGCACTGGGCTTGGAGTCAGTTAGACTCATCTTCCTAAGTTCAAATCTGCCTCAGATACTTCCTACCTGTGTGACCTCCGTTGTTGGCCTCCGTTTCCTTATTTGTAAAATGAGTTGGAGAAGAAATGGCAAACCATTCTATCACCTTTGCCCGGTGGTGTCACAAAGAGTTGGGCACAAATGGAAAATGACTCAACAACAAAAACTGTCAAATTGAGTCTCCCCCAGGGTGGCCAGCTCTCCCTATTGTACTGCTCTAGGAGTAACCTCCAGCACAATGCAGCAAGTAGTCCTGACTTGTTCTAGGTAAGAGAGAGTCTGAGGCTCTGTCCCTCACCCGGAGTTTGTCCTTTATCGACTCTCACTACAGGGGAAGGAAAGGATTTGAGTTCCAGGTCAGCAATCAATCAAAAAAACCCTCTTTGAACATAGTAAGAGGACAGAAAAGGGTCATAGGTTAGCTGTTCGAGCTCCAAAATTGTTGGAGTACAGCACCAGTGAATACCAAGAGAGCGTGAATGAATATCTGAGGCCAGGTGGAAGATATGCTTTTCTTTTTTTTTTTTTTTTTTTTTTAATTTTAAATTTATTTTATTTTATTTTATAATTATAACATTTTGACAGTACATATGCATGGGTAATTTTTTACAACATTATCCCTTGCACTTACTTCTATTCAGATTTTTTCCCTTCCTCCCCCAACCCCCTCCCCCAGATGGCAAGCAGTCTTATATATGTTAAATATATTACAGTATAATTTAGATACAATATATGTGTGTAGAACCGAATTTTTTGTTGCACAGGAAGAATTGGATTCAGAAGGTAAAAATAACAGTTTACATTCATTTCCCAGTGTTCCTTTTCTGGATGTAGCTGGTTCTGTCCATCATTAATCAATTGGAATTGGATTAGCTCTTCTCTATGTTGAAGAAATCCACTTCCATCAGCATACATCCTCATACAGTATTGTTGTTGAAGTGTATAATGATCTTCTGGTTCTGCTCGTTTCACTCAGCATCAGTTGATGTAAGTCTCTCCAAGCCTCTCTGTATTTCTCCTGTTGGTCATTTCTTATAGAACAATAATATTCCATAACATTCATATACCATAGTTTACCCAACCATTCTCCAATTGATGGACATCCATTCATCTTCCAGCTTCTAGCCACTATGAAAAGGGCTGCCACAAACATTTTGGCACATACAGGACCCTTTCCCTTCTCTAGTAGTTCCTTGGGGTATAAGCCCAGTAGTAGTATGGCTGGGTCAAAGGGTATGCACATTTTGATAACTTTTTGGGCATAATTCCAGATTGCTCTCCAGAATGGTTGGATTCTTTCACAACTCCACCAACAATGCATCAGTGTCCCAGTTTTCCCACAACCCCTCCAACATTCATCGTTATTTGTTCCTGTCATTTTAGCCAATCTGACAGGTGTGTAATGATACCTCAGAGTTGTCTTAATTTGCATTTCTCTGATCAATAGTGATTTGGAACACTCTTTCATATGAGTGGAAATAGTTTTAATTTCATCATCTGAAAATTGTCTGTTCATATCCTTTGACCATTTATCAATTGGAGAATGGCTTGATTGAAGATATGCTTTTCAATCTGCATTTATTAATCTGAGTGTCAGGATTTATATACTCTTTAAAATAATATTACATTAACACTAGCTAACCTCCAGGTGATGCTATATACCTTCCAGGGTTAATACATAGACCATACTTGAAATTTCAATTCAGCAATAACAAGATATTTATCCTAAAAGAGTCATCAATAGCAGAAATGATCAATAGCAAGATATTTGTCAAAACAGAGTAGAAAATAACATAGATGTACTGCCATGGTTTCTGTCACATGCACTCTCCATCTCCATCAAGATTATTCTAAATTTATCTAGAGTATGTCTTTCATTCATTATTAAGCTAGAGCAAAACCCTCACAGAGAGCAGATCCCAGGCAATAACTGGATTGGACTCCTCCCATTCATGGAACCCTCTCAATACTGGCCCTCTATACAAAATAAACATGGGGGATTGAAACCCACAAAGCATGGTGTGCATGCTCATGAACATTAGATTCTCACTGGCCTTTTATTCAGTTTTCAGAATTCTATTCTTCTATTGATCACAAGTGACCTTCCTTTATAATTTATTAGTTCTACTACTACTACTAGTTCTCGTTGGGCAACAATGTTTTTCTCCTTCTCTCCCTCCCTCTCTCCTTTCCTTCCTTCCTTCCTTCTTTCCTTCCCTCCTGTTTTCCTCTCTCTTTCCCTCCCTCTTTCCTTCCCTCCTTCCTTCCTTCCTTCCTTTTGTACAATCATTTGAATGAATACAAAGGAAAATGGTGCATGGCTCAAAACTCTGAAGGGGAGCCAAAAAACTTGTATGATAAAGTTACAATCCAAAAAAAGACCTTCATGAATTAGAAAAATTGGTTCACTCTTATGAGAGGAAATTTAATAGAAATTAATGTAAAGTCCAACATTAAAAAAGACTATTAAGTTCAGGGTGGGCAAAGTATGATTAAATAATAATTTGTGTGAGATAAGATTAAGGTCATTTTTTAGGGGACCATAAACTCAATATGAATTAATAGATTCATCAACAGAACCAACACTTTTATTCTTCTGATGGCTTCTCTACTCCATTGTCCATATAATCTGTTTCCAACCTTCTCTTCCCATCTACCCCACCACCTCCCTCTCAGCAGAGAATCTGTTTGCCTCATTTTTCAGTGACAAAGTTGAGGTCATCCATTATGAGTTCACTTTTCTTCCCAATTCTATAATTCAGATCACCTCAACTTCTTTCCCAAGTTTTCCTTGTTTTGTTCCAGTCTTTGAGGAAGAGGTGGGTGTTTTCCTGGCCAGTGTCAACCTGACTACCTATACTGTTGGACACATTCTCTCCAAACTTTTCTAGGAATATGCTCATTTTATCATCCTTTGTTCATAAATTTTATTCTCTCCTTATTTACTAAGACCTTCCCTTCTTCATGTAATCATTCCTAGACCACATGTACAAAAATATTTGAAGCAGCTCTTTTTTGGGGTGGCAAAGAACTGAAAATTGAGGAGGCGCCCATTATGTGAGGAATGGTGGGGCAAATAACCATGCAGAACTATGATGGGATACTAGTGTGCTGAAGTGGACAGTTTTTGAGAAATTTGGGAAAACTTGAATTAGTAGAGAGTGGAGTGAGCAGAGCCAGGAGAGTAATTTGTATCATAACAACATCATTGTTGAAACAAAATAGCCTTAAAAGGTTTAAGAACTCTGATCAACGCAATGATCTATCATGATTCCAGAGGGCCCATGAGAAAACGCCCTATGTATCTCTAGCTGCAAATTGAAAAATATATGTATATGCATGTAGGAGTGTGTATATACATACACATATAATTTTGGACATGGTCAATGAGGGAATTGTTTTTGCTTGACTTTATTTTTTACAAAAGTGTTATTTTTATTTTCTTTTCCCCAAAAAAACTTGAGGTAGGGACATGATTTTTGTTCATTAAAATATAGTTTGACATAAAAATTTATATTAAAAACATTTTTAGGGGTCATCTGTCCTCAAAAATATTTCACTTGATCTTACCATTCCTTTAAATTAACATCTCATATCTCTCCTTGAAAAAAGTCTTTTGTCGGTTGACAAAGATTTATTAAGTATTTACTATGTGTCAGGCACTGTGTTAGGAAATAGAAATACAAATACAAGCAAAAGGAAAGTTCTTATCCTTATGGAGCTTCCTGGGGGAAGACAGAACATCATAGGAAACAGAAAAGCAGGGGTGGGATGGGGTGGATGGACAATGGAAAAATTGGGAATATGAGAAATGAAAGAATGGCTAATCTGGGGGCCCTCTTTTTTAAATGGAGTTTCTGAGAATTTGTGTGTGTGTGTGTGTGTGTGTGTGTGTGTGTGTGTGTGTGTGTGTGTGTGTGAAGAGAGAGTGAAAGAGAGAATGAGAGAGAATGAAAGACAGAGAGAGACAGAGACAGAGATGAAAAGAGAAAGGAATACAGACATTGTATTCCTTTGATTCCAGGACCCAGGATGATTTTCTGGGATAATGAGATTTCAGAGGCATGGTGGAGAAAAAAATATCTACTTTCACTTCCTATCCTCCTACTCACTTCTCAGTTTTTTGAAATCTGGCTTCTTTGACCTCATCATTCAACTGAAGCTGTTCTCTCCAAGGTTACCAATGTTCTCTTAATTGCCAAATTTTAGAGCGTTTCACAGTCTCATCTTCTTGACTTTTCTGAGTATTTGATGGTGTTGGTATGAGCTCCTCCTAGACAATTTCTTCTTCCTGGGTCTTTGCAAAAGGGATTTCTGCTGGTTTTTCTCTGACCTCTCTGATCTTTTCTCAGATTTCTTTGCTGGGCCATCCTTATCTCTCATTGCTTAAGTATGACTATACTCTGAGACTCTGTCCTGGACTCTCTTCCTTCCTCTTAAACATTCTTTCTTGATAGTTTCATTGACTTCCATGTATTTAATTATTGTTCCTAAGCAAACTATATCTATGTACCTACTCCCAGTCTTTCTTTTGAATTTTAGTTTTGAATCATCAGTTGTATATTAGGTGCAACTAGATATCTGAGACATCTCAGACTCAACATGTCCAAAGTGAAATCATTTTTCCCCTTCAAATCTTTACATTTTCCTAACTTCCATATTTTCTGTTGGGGGGGCACCCTTAACTATCTATTTCCTTCCAGCTCTGCAAACTTAAAGTCGTTCAATTAATTCTTCCCTCACCATTCATGTCTAATAAATTGGATTACAATTTATCTTGTGTCATTATCTCTACTCACACATCTATCACATTAGTTCAGGTCCTTGTGGGCTACTCTAACAGTCTCCAGATTAGTCACTCTATACTGTTTCTCCCCTTTCCAACCCACCCTCCACACAAGTGCCAAATTGATATTGCTGAAAGTATGTACTGACCATATCATTCCCCTGCAGATGAAACTCTCTGGAGTTTCATAGGAAACACTCCTATCTCTATAAGATAAAATACAAACTCTTTGTCATTTAAAGTCCTTCACAACACAGCCTCCCTTTCTGTGGTGAGGTGGAGTTCATGCAGGATTAGTTGGGGGAAGGTCAGTGAAGGTGACTTGATGTTGACCTCTAACCGATTATCTCTATTTTTATTGCCCTTTGACTAAAATACCATCTTAGTCCTCCTTACCTCCAACTCTCTATTTTGAAATCCTATCTTTCTAGGTTCATCTGAAATGTTACCTCCTCTTATTGCTCTCCAACCTTTTGTAATCTTTCCTTCCTCTGAATTCCATAGTTATTTTTCATAGTATCACTATTTATGGCATTCTTATTGTTGTTATTATTATCACTAGTTAGTAGTAGTAGTAGCCAGTAGTAGCAGTAGTGGTGACAATAATTATAACAACTTAAATCACCTTAAAATTTGGAAAAAAACCCTGTTGCATTTGTCACTTTATTTGATCTTGCATCATTAGTTCTTTTGTCCATTTCACATTTCATCTAAGGTTGAATATATAGTATATGTATTGAATTCCAGTTAAAAATCCCACTTTCTTTGAGAAGCTTTTCCTGATCTCCTTTAAATCTAGTGCCTTCCCTCTGTTGATTCTCCCCAGTGATCCAGTGTGTAGCTTGGTAGGGTTTTGGTTTTTATTTTTATTTATTTTGCTGTTGTTGTTTCTGTGTTTGTTTGTTTTTTTTTACATAGTAATGGTTAGGATATTCTGGTCTCTAGGATTCATCAGAATGTAAAGTAATCTAACAAACATTTACAAACACTTTTAGATGCAAGGCGCTGTGTTTTGGCCATTTTGTCTCTTTTGAGATTGGTCTTTTGTTTTAATTTATCTAGCATACTATCAGAGCGGAAATTTCCCCTCTGCCATTGTAGTTCAGTAATGCTTTGAAACTCATAGTCTTGGCTGGTTGTCAAGGGTACTGAGACTGTAAAGGATTTGTCCAAGGTTATAAAATCCTTGGAGTCACAGCAAAGGGGTGACTTCATCTCGGATCTTCTTTACTCTGAGGCCAGCTTTCTGTGCACCATTTGAGGCTGTTTTTGTTTAACTTCAGCCACACAAACATAAATAATACAATCTCTGCTCTCAAAGAATTCCTAGTTTAACAAGAGGGTGTGGAGCATGGTATACTCTTTCTCTAGGGTAGAGATGCAGAAGTGGGGCAGCGTGAGGGGGAAATGACTTGTTCAGGATGTAATGGGTAAACAAAACTCAAGAAATTCTTAAAATTTCTGAATTCTTAGAAATTCTTAGCAGATCCAGTTTCAAGAATCCAAGTTACTACTGTTAATTCAGTACAAAGGACAATGCTAGAAATCTAAGAGATACAAAATTTGAACATCTTAGTAGAAATTGGTAATCTGATTTCAGGCCAAAGTCTGCTTAGAAACATGGAGTAGAAGGGAAGGCTGCCAATAAAAACAATTTTCCTTGTGAAAGAAACAAGCCTGAGGTGGTAGCCTGGTTTTTCTTTGTACCTATGTCTCTCCACCCCTTTCCTACAATGGAATTGTTTTTATTAAAAATTTAAGCAAAATACTGGAAGGCATACATAAGAGTACAGCATGCATTTTTCCTGTTATAATGTTCTATCCAGTTCTGGGCTCAGTGATTTTATCATTTTGAAAAGCTTAATATTAGTTGTCATCTTTCTCTCTGTTAAAAGTTTAGAAAAACCAATCAACATCCCTGCCTATTAATCTCTGGAAAGGAAAGAAAGCTGTGGCTTCCCATATCCTAATATAGGGAACTGCATCAGAGCATAGGTCTAGAAGAGACTTTAGAGCCTACTTAGTACAACCCTGCATTTTACAAATGAAGAAAATGAGGCTCATGGAGGTTAAAGTCATAGGTTATACAAGTAGTAAGGATGAGAGCTGGACACATCAAACTAAATGTGTGTGTATAGGCAATTAGGTGGCACAGTGGATAGAGCATTCATCTTCCTGAGTTCAAATCCAGCTTCACACTTACTAGTTGTGTGATTCTGAAAAAGGCACTTAACTGTATTTGCCTCAGGTTTCTCATCTGTAGATTGAACTGGAGAAGGAAACAGCAAAGCACTCCAGTGTCTTTGCCAAGAAAATCCCAAATGGGATCATGAAGATTTGGACACAACTGGATGACAACAATGTGAGGTTTTTTTAGTGACCAAAATATTGCTGACCAAAAAATATCTTCAAAACAATCAGGTTTTATGGAATAAAAACTTCAAATTAAAAAAATTAAAATTAAAAAAAATTATATCTGCTAACCATACATACAATACCAATGCCAATAGGTATTGGACCCGTGATCTCAGTATCTTTGATCCTTTCCCCTTGTTAATTGCTAACCCCTTTTCTTTGCTAAAAACCTCATATAGATTTACCCAGCTGTTAGCAGTATAATTCTTTTGAGATATCTTGCAACACTAGTCTGTGATTCCAGTATATTTTTGTGGTCCAAAACTCCCATACCCTATCATGGTTAATCTCATCATTTGGTCACCCCATCATCACCATATGCTTAATTTTTATTTGCCTAGATTTTCAAAAGCTTTTCTCAATCTTCAATCCATCCATCCATGATATTTTTGTCAGAATAGGTACATATCTGCTCAAAATGTTACTCGCAATAATCTATAAAATAAAGTTCAAATTATTCTGTTTTTTAAGGCATTCCTTGATCTGACATTACCCTTCTTTTAACCTAATGCCATGTTATTCTTTTTTAAGCAGCTAGACACATAACAAGCATTTAACAAATGCTTGTTCCTTCCCCACTTCTCTATTTTCCCACCTCCTTGATTTTGCTCATGCTATTCCCCATGTCTAGAATGTTTTCTCTTCCCCTCTTCACCTACTCAATATTGAAAGCCCAAATCAAACACACCTCCTTCATGAAGTTTTCCCTGATTCCTTATCTGTAACTATCATTCCTCAGTCCTTAAAAATGTGCTCTGTTTTGTACTTCTTTTTTGCATTTATGCCTTATTATTATACATTAGGTTTTCCCTATGGAGTAGAAACTAAAATAAAGGAATAATAATAAATAAAAAATAAAATAATTGGAAATATATATCTATGTACTTTGCAAACTATATTAGCTTTCCCCCAGTGTAAAATTTCATTGAATGTTAGTGACTCACTATGGCCTCACTCTGACCTTCCCTATCTTACTCAAAACTATTTTGAATCCTATCTTTCCCTAGTTCTGATAGGTGAGCTTCCTTTCTCCCCTCTCCCTTACATCTAGGCAGGGTGTTGTGTCCATCTCCTCATCTTTTCCCCCTTTCCAGAACTACTGGAAATAGAGTTTTTCTCCATTAGAATATAAACTCCTTGAGGGCAAGAACTGTCTCATACTTTTATATGTATCTCTAGCACTTACCACAGTGCTGGTTACGCTAAATAATTGTTCCTCTCCTTCCCCTCTCTCTGTCTCTGTCTTTCTCTCTGTCTTATCTATTTGTCGATCATCATCTTTATCTTTTTGTATGTCTATGTTACTCTCAAAGAACATACACCTTTATTTCCAGTGATTTTATTGAATTGGATTGCTTGGTATCACTTGTTGCTTAAATACAACTTGACTTTCTCTATCTCATCTGCAGAACTTCTAGGCAATGCAAAGCCTATCCAAAGACCAGATGATTTTTATGCTCTAGTAAATCCCTGATCTTCATTTTATGATCATTTCACCTCTGACCTGTTCTGGGTCTCATGAACCGCTTCACCTTTAGAAACTCTTAGGCTACTTTTCTCTGTAGAGTGCCTTTTGAAAATAAGATATCTTTATTGCTTTCCCTTGGTTGTCTAATTAAGTTTGAACTGGCACCAGAAAAGCTCCATTTAGGTTTTTGATCCTTGGCTCTTTCTTTCCCTTTCTGCTGTAGTTTCACCTCCATGCTCTCCTAGGGCACTGAAAAAAGAAAAAAACCAAATCACAGGTGTGATTTCTAAATTGCTGTCTCTTTTTGAAAAATTACGGGGGAGCGGAATGCTGCTGGAGATGGGAAAATTTATTAATATTTTTTCCAAGGCAATTGGGGTTAAGTGACTTGCCCAGGGTCACACAGCTAGAAGTGTTAAGTATCTGATGTCAGATTTGAACTCAGGTCCTCCTGAATTCAAAGCTGGTGCTCTATCCACTGCGCCACCTAGATGGCCCCCAAATTTCCTAATTTTCTAAGTTTGAGGTGGGGGAAAGAAGGTGGATTCCTCATATTGCTCTGATTTGTATTTAAAACCATTCACAATCTGGTTTCAACCAATCTTTTAATTTATTTAAATTGCATGTAATTTCTTTTCATTGGCTCAACATTCCAGCCAAACTATTTGGTCTAGTAAGAAGAAGGTTATATTTAAAAATCAGGGTAACTAAGTTCAAATCCTAACTCTTTCACTAACTGGCAAGGATGTGCCATAGTTAGTTCATCCTGGCTTATGAGAGACAAATATTCAATTTTTGGTATGAGTATTTATGTCTTTGAAAAAATGGGCAAATATTGCAAATCATTGCTTGACTCTGTTTAATTGATTTAGACAATCAACAAAGAACTAAATCAAGACTTAACAGAGAAAGTGTTAATGGTGCCAATTAGACTTGAAAATGTCTTGTGCCTTTTGGGAGATCCAGTTAAACATTTACTATCCCTTCCCCACCATGTTAGATAAGTCACTTAATCTATCTGGACCTCAGTTTCCACATTTGTAAAACAGCATCATTGTGATGGAATACTAGAAAGACATATATGGTTGTAATGGTATACTACTGTGTTATAAAAATATTGATGGGCAGAATGGCTTCAGAAAAACTGGACTTACATAAACTGGTACTGAGTGAAGTGAGCAGAACCAAGAGAACATTGTATAGTAATGTTGTACAATGATCAGCTTAGTTATTTCAAGCAATATAGCAATCTGAGACAATTCCAAAAGATTTATAATGAAAAATGCCATCTACCTCCAGTGAAAAAAACTGATAAGAGTCTGATCAAAGCATATTGTTATTTTACCTTCTAATATTTCTTAGTTTTTAATCTGTGTTTTCTTTCACAACATGACTAATATGGAAATATGTTTTGCATGACTGCACATGTATAACCTTTATCAGATTGTGTGTCCTTCTCAATGGAGGGGGAGAGGAAGGAAGGTAGAAAAGAATTTGGAACTCAAAATTATTAAAACTTCCTTATTTTTGCATGTAATTGGCAAAAAATAAAAAAAAATTTAGAAGCAAGATCTCAAAGAGTCAGACAGAATTGAAGCAACTGAATAATATTTATATAGCACTTACAGATCTAACAGGTGAACTATTCATGTCTTTCTTAGCTTATGATATCACCTTTTATGTACACATGGTAATCAAGTACACATTTTGACCTTATGTTGGTATATGATACCAAATTTTGTGGCTAGTAGGACAAAACCCAAATGGGGATGCAGTGGATAGAATGCTGGTCCTGTACTCAGGGGAACTAGACTCAAACCTCAATTTTAATATTTATTATCTCTGTGCCCTTAAACAAGTCACTTTCTCTATGTTGACCTTTGGGCATCTAACCTTTCTATTTCTCAGTGGATGGGCATAAAGATATGTGGTCAGGAAAACAATCCTAAACCCATTTCTAAGAATACTTCAGACTCATGTCTGAAGGCACCTATACTCCTTGACCTCCACCATCACCTCCTCTTTCTTGAGAGCATGGGTTTTGGGAGTTTAAAAGGACTTAGATATCTAGTCTAAACCTTTTAGGGAAACTGAAGGGAGGAGAGGTGAAGAGACTTTGGCTATTGCTCCAGAAAGTGAGAGAGGTTAGTGGAGACAGAGAGAGAAAGGGAAAAGGAAATGGAGAGAGAAATATATTTGTTGGGTTGGCGGTGGGGAAGACTTATAAATAGACTCAGGGCCTGTTTTCTTTGGATGCTTCATCACTGGGAAAAGGTTTATAAGAAAGACAGGACATGGGAGAAACAGAAGTTATTCTCAGTAACATTTTCCAACACTGGGGCCCACTCTGAGGTTCCAGAAATCAGTCATTACTGTAATTGCATTTGGTTTTGATTAAACAAATCAGAGAAATTGGCATGCAAATGAGGAGACTGCTCTAGCTCTTGGATCTTGGCCAAAACATTAAGTAGGAAGGTGGGATTCAGGTGTGAGGGAAGAGACCCTGGAAAAATACATTGGCTCCTTCTTTAAGCAGCACCCCCCCCACCTCCCAGCAGTCTACCCTGCTTCATTTGTACTGCTCCTAGACAAAGCAAAATCCAGCTTTGGGTTCAGGTCCTAAGCATGTCATTGATTTGCTTTATGATCCTGGATAAGTCACCATTTTAGGAGTACTTCAGGTTTTCACAAACCTTTTCACAAAGCTTTTCACAAGCATTATTCTAACTGAGTTTCAAAATAATCCTGTGAAATTGGCTGGGAGCTTATTATTCCAATTTTATAAAGAAGAAAAATGTGATCCAGAGATGGATCATATATCTAGAATTTGGCAAAGATGAATCAAAACTTTGTCTTCTGACTCCAAGTCCACACTTTTCTTTTTATATCCCACAACCTCAAGTTTTCTGTGTCTGAATAGCATGACCTTTAAAATGGGAGAAATATTACCTGCCTATTATTACTATTATTACCTTAGAGAAAGATTATGAATGTAAAATGAAAGTGCAAATCAAATCTTCTTTGAACAGGATGGAAAAGTGTGCTACTAACCATCTTTTTTCTTTTCTCCTAGGTAGAATGGCTATTTAAATTTAATGAGAAGATGAGACTCACAGCATAAGAACCTAATATTGGGAAAGATTGGAGGAAAAAGGAAAAGGGGATGACAGAAGATGAGTTGACTAAATAGTGTCATGGACATGATTAACACGAACTTGGACAAACTTTGAGACATACTGAAGCATAGAAAAGTCTGGCATGCTATGGTCTACAGGGTCACAAAGAATTGTCAAACAAATCTGAACAAGTGAACAATAATTATGCTTAAAATTTGGGTAAGTGCTGTTGAGCAGGTAAGCATTATTTCCTAGATTATAGCTTGATTACTTGAATTCTTGGAAGAATAATTGACTGAAGTCAATCAATTTAATCTTTTTTAAACAAATTATTTTTAAAACAAATATTAAGCAAATCCATACAACATCAAAAACAATATATCTAAGTTAAATGAGTGTTTAAATAGTCAAGAACATGTGAATATAGATTATCTTAGAGCAAGATTTAAAGGACTATAATTCCACATTCATCTTCAGCCTCTTCTAATCACTTTTTGAGGAAAAGCATGATGATTATCATAGACTCAGTGGAAGAATTTGGAAGATGCAGTGACCTGCCCACTTTCCTCTCTCCTTTCTTTAGGAGGGAAGTGGAGAAAATGGATGTGCTATAGCTAAAAATAGGAATCCATGAAGCAAAGTATGCATATTTGTTTGGAGTGTCTCAGGAGTCATAGTCACTTATACTGTAGAAAATTTAAACTTTGAAATCTCCTGAGGTGATTTAATTTGTCTCACTTCTGGGCCTGAAAAGAAAAGGTTCTCTAAATTACCCTTAACCTCTTGGAGAAGGAATTTTTTTGCTCCATTCAAAGGGTTGTTCAGTTTCTCTTTGAAGCCTTTTATTTATTTTTATTAATTATAATTATAACATTTTGACAGTACATATGCATGGGTAACTTTTTACAACATTATCCCTTGTACTCACTTCTATTCCAAATTTTCCCCTCCTTCCCTCCACCCCCTCCCCTAGATGGCAGACAGTCCCATACATGTTAAATGTGTTATAGTATATCCTAGATATGTGTGCAGAACCGAATTTTGTTGTTGTTGTTGCAAAGGAAGAATTGGATTCAGAAGGTAAAAATAACCTGGGAAGAAAAACAGAAATGCAAACAGTTTATACTCATGTTGTAGAAGGAATTAATCGAGGCTTGCCATACTGAGTTTCTGGAAATATTGGCCACATTTGCAGGATATTCCTTCCTATTCCTACTTCCAGAACAATTTCATCAGCCATAATTGAGGGGAGCAATCCTTTTGAAAAAGTGGCCCACCATCCTCATGACTACTTTTACTAACTTAGTGTTACTGGCAAGCCAATCTACTTGAAATAGCAAGCAAGATTCTCTGAGGGAGAAATAGGAGGAAGGCCTGTGCCAGGAAGGTCAGACAACTCCATCATCAACTCCATCATCATCTCCCTCTCAAATTCTGATAAGATAGGCCAGAACCTTCAGCCCAACAGTCTCAGGGATATCAATGTGTTCCTATTCCCTCCCCATCTTTAGAACCAATTCAGCTCTTTTAGCCATGATTGAAGGGAATAATGTCTATGAAGAAGAGGTCCATCATTCACGTCACCACCATCTGTTGACCAGCATCCATGAATAGACAGGCAAATCTAAGAACCCGAAGACAGAAGTATCCCCTAGATCACTAGCCTTGTTCCAAGATGATCCCTGCAGCCATCTCTCTTCACTAGAATCCCTGGCACTATGAAATGGTTCAGATTTTATTAGTGGAAATAACATTAAAGAAGATGCATTATCATTTGTTCTACTATTATAACCTAAGGACCATGGGACCTTTCCATTTGACTTGTGAGACCTCCTGTACATTGTGTCTCCCCCATTAGTGCAGAAACTTCTTGAAGCAGTCACTTTCTAGCAGAGATTTTCAATGAGCAAATAAAAGCTTTTTCATCTCTCCATCCATCTATCCATTCATTACCTTTTGAGTATTAAAAAACTACTTCTAAATGATTTAAATTACCTTTTCAATCTTCTGAGAGCTAAATCCTTCCCTTTTGAATCTTACCTTGGCTTATGACAAATTAAAAAACAAAAGATATATGAGACAGAGTTCTACTACTAGAATGGATAAAACCTTTCAGTTTGGCTTCCCATTAGTATTTTCCTTGGCATCTGGCTTCTAATCTAATTCACATTTCTTCCTTTTATTAGGTAACTTGAAATTTCCTAATAATTATCAAATTTTTTTACAGTGTTTTAAAGTTTACAAAATATTCTCCTCACAACAAGCCTGAAGTAGGTAATATAGTCACCAAGCATTACTATTACCATTTTTATAGATAAGAGGAAAAGTGATTTGTCTGTGGTTAGAAAGCTAGTCAGAATTTATGGAATTGCTGTTTTTTGACCTTGAGTTTCTCTATCTTGCCCAGGCTAGAAGTATAACAGCCACTCATGGGGCCCTTCTCCCTGCTGATCAGCAAGGAGACTTGTTCCATCTATATCTTTCTTTAGGTAGCCTTTAGGACCCCCTGCTACTAGAGGCTCACCATATTGGTGTTAAATTTAGTGCAAACAACTGATCTATTTTAGCTACACTGCTGCAACTGAATTTAAGCGATATACTGCTCTCTGCCTTCCTCACCCCAAGAAATCCAGGCGTCTACCACCTTACCCAGAGGGGCTGCATAATTTGAGCGGAGGTCTGTTACTCTTGGCATAGCCATCTTTCTCCTACGCCAAATACCTCTCCAATGATTCCCTTATCAACCAAACTGAGCTGTTAATTAGGCTTGCTTTTGCTTATAATAATAACAATTCTAGGACCTTCTGGAGATAACACAATACAAAGGAATGATTCTAACAGTGGGAATCTCAGGTCTTGGATCATCTTGTGGGAAGTAGTTTGGGGCAAGCGAGGGGGGAGAAATGTGGAAAGCGTTGTGTCTCCCAAGATATCAATCTCTTTGGGACTCTTTTGTAAGATGAAAATTATGAATTAGGTGACGTTGAGGATCCTTTTAGTTATACTTTCTGTGAAATCCCACTGCTGTTCTGCAAGCTTTTGGTCCTGGGTGCCGTCCTAGAGCCCTCAGTATTCCCACCCACTTGTACAGTCTGCACCAGCGAGGTGGAGGCACGTGTGTCTCTGTCCTTGGTACCATCAGGGTTTTTGAGCTGATGGCTCTCCTCTTTCCATCCTCACCTTTCTCCTAAGGAAAGGAGGGAGGGAGCAGAAGGAGGATTGGCAATGTGTTTAAGTTTACAGCACCAGGAGCTGGAGAGAGGGAAAGGGGATTAATTAGAGGTCAAGAGGGCACTGATAGTGCCAGGAGAAAGAAACTTTTCAGCAAAAAATCAATTCTGTGTCTGCAGGCTCTGAGTATATTTACCATATTCAAAAACTCCCATTAAAAACTGTTGGACAGTACCTTTCCCCTTTCCTCTGGCTGGAACTTACCTTTAATTTTTCCAGGGCTAAATAAAACTCACTCTGGCTTGGGGAACTCACAAACCCCAGGGACCTTGGGCAGATAGTTCAGAGCTAATAGGTAACACTAGCTTCAGACTAGACTATTAAATTTGTGGGGTTGGCATTCTGCTCACCTCTCTTACCCTTTGGATCCTTTTGGCTCTGTCCTAGACCTCCCACTTTGCCTCTCCTCTTGTCTCTTGTAGCTTGTCATCTCCCATCTGCTTTCTGTCTCTCCCTCTCCTACATCCTTCTCTTTCAGTAATCATCAAATTCCAGAATCTCACATTTGGATAGGACTTTAGAGTCTATCTAATCCCATTTAACCTAATTAAAAATAACTTCAACAGAATTCCTAGCATAAGGTACTTTTATAAACTATTAATTATTAGGAGATCATTCCTTATATGCAAAATTATCCTGATATTGCCTTCTAGGACCAAACAGAATAAATCTAACCTCTGCTACTTGAAAGCTTTTCAAATATTTGATGACAGACATCATGTTCTATTCAAGCTGTCTTTCTCTCATTCAGTTTTAATACTTCCAGTTCTTTTAATCAATTCTTATACAATATGGTCTTCAGTCAGCTTTTCAGTATCAATAGTTTTTCAATAGAATGTGACTCCCAGAACTGAACACAAGCATTCCAGATGTGAACAGACTAGGGCAGGAGACAGCCAGATAATTACCTCCCTAATCATGGGCTTCTTTTAAGATAGATGGAACTCTCTTTACCTTTTTTAAAAATAAGTTTTATCAGTGGCTTTTGTGACTTTCATTACTCACCACTCATTCCTGCCTTAGAAATATAACTTCCTCTTACATAAATAAGAAAGAGAAAAAGAGAAATAGTTAAATCAAAAGATAGTATGATTCTATCTGAAAACTACACAATATTCTTCTCTATATGTCCCCCACTTCTACCAGAGGAGGAAGGTGTATTTTATTATCTATCATCTGGGACCATTTCTAATTTTTCAGTTATTCAGTCTGGCTTTCTTTTAGTTATCTTTCCATTGACATTGTTGTAATAAATCAAGCATTTTCAGGGGTCTGAACATATGATTCATTCCCTTTGAATGTGTGGTCCTTACAAATTTGCAAATGAACTGCTATCTCTGCTTTGTGAAACAGAATTTTTTTTTAACCTAATTGTATTTGTAAGGTTACCTCTATTTCTTTCCTGGAACTTAAGCATGTAGAGAGATGGTATGTCCATGTGTTAATTATGTAGAAAACAAGTTAAATAGTAGTGCAATATCTGAATTAGCCAACACATGACATTCTACTTGGGCTATTAGCCCCTACTTCATCAGGTATTATCCAATGCATGATGAAGAATCTAGCAATAGGAAGGGAGTGGAATCTAGTTTGAGCACCTTCTGCAGTACCTCTGTTGATTTCTGAGAAAGTATACAGCATACAATTGTCTAGGTTGCTCCTGCAGTATTCTCATGTCAACATCCTAGCACCAAAACACCTTTGAGTAATGCTTAATGGGTCAGATTTCAATTTAGTCTAAGAAATTAAATGAAAATTGCTCAAAATGTTAAAATATTAAATCTATCTTCTACAACTGACGCTGAGCCTCTACCTCATAGCAGGTGTCCATTCTCTCAGACTATTTTCCACTGCTTACATAGGTTCAGACACTTGGTATTCTGTGTACATAGAAAAAATGAAAGGTAATGTAATCCAAACAGTCTTGTATGGAGAAAGTTAACATCAATGTTCTCTCACTCACAGTCTTTCTTCCAGATCTCTTTTCTTCAATTCTGGGTCTGTGGGTATAGGCAGAGGTAGATCTAATAAGATGTACCTACATCACCAAAAATACTTTCCTCAAGAGAAAATTCATAAAGTGTTGGACATGATGAACAATGTCATCAAATCTAAAATTTACTCTATTTTAACAGGGAATGAATAATTATCTATTGTTGTAATAACACACATTTTCAGGGCTTTTATCACATGATTCATGGATTGTGTATAGCATCATCTAAGGAGGGCCCCAGTCCACCTCAGACAACAAATACTACATGGGACTTATTAAAAGCAAAGAAACATGTCAGCCAAGGAAAACATTGGGTTTCAGTACAAGGAAAGACATTTGTACAATCTTATCTAGGGTAGTGGAATATTACCAGAGGAATAACTTCTCAAATAGAACAAAAAACATGGAAAATGAGTCTGTATAAAACTGGTTGTGATTCAACTAAGCCAACTTCAAAACGTCTATAGGCAAAACCAGAAGGATAACAAATAGACACAAAATGGAACAGATTTGCAAACATTTCTAGAATAATTTCTCATTGTCCATGATAGTGAAACCACTACATTTGGATTCTTACATTGAAAGAGACTAAAGTTTTAGATGAGAAAGTAGAAAGGACACTTGAGATAGTGACTAGGCCAGACCAAGTACACATAAAAGACATCTGTGCTGCAGACATAATTTTGTAAGTACTGAGGGAACAATTTTCCAAATACCTGGAAGAGAAGAATGTACCAAATGGTTGGAAAAAAATCACAGATGGCATCATTACCCAAAAAAAGGTAATTAAGAGGACACCAGCATCTACCTCCCCATATGCCTACTTTCTCATCTCTATAAAATCCTTATGAAAATGATCTTTACATGTATCAAGGGTACCTTTGATGAAAATATGTGAAGGGAACAGACAGGCTTTCATAAACAATTTTATATAGCAAACCACGTCTTCACAGTCCCACAATTAGATGAAAAGTGATAGAATTTATTTTTTATTGTTTGTTAGTTTGGCTCTTTGTTTAGTTTGTTAATTTTAGTTTGTTAGCTTATCTTTCTTGTTAGTTACAGAAACCTAGTAAATAAAAAATTAAACTTAGTAAGTGTTGGACAATATGACCTCTAAAGTCTCTTTTAGTTCTGCATCTACTCTCCTGTGATAGAGAAAAAAAATCACTAAAGTATCTCTTTCAAAGAACCTCTTATGCATAGATCATAGCCATACAATATGCTTTTATATGTACAATCATAGAGATAACCTTGTTCAGTAATTCTCTGATTATCATCATTACACAATGCATAAAATAAGTTAATGCCCACTTGTCAAAAGTATTTGTTTATATCTAGCCCAGAACTCAAAGGAAAAGTGTTTGATTCTTTGATGATAGTAAGGTACTCTAATTTTTTCAAAATTCAAATAGCACTGTGATTATCAAGCTTCCTCAGTGAGATTAACAGATATTCAAAAGAGATTGGCCTAACAATCCACACGGGAAAAACCAAATGGATGAAAAATTCATGTTGCTTAAATAACAACATGTAGTTGGAAAGGCAATTCATTGAGTTAGTTCATCAGTACCTCATTCTTGAATAGAACTTGCAGATGGATGATGAGCTGAGCAAAAAATTGAGCAGGAGAAAAAGAATGGAAAAATGATGCAGCACTTTCAACAACCCCAAGCCGCTCCCTGACCCAAAAACTACTCTTAAGATTTTGACATCAATATACTTCTGCTGATGCTGGCTGTAAATTATAGGTCCCAACAATCTCCAAAGAATCAAAATTAGGGCTGATTCCAAAATGTAATGGTGAAACACATATTTCAAAGCATGATGAGGTACCATAAGAGATATCTTTCAAGTAAGCAAAATTGGAAGATGAACTTATCCAGTTAGTTATCAAAAGTTAAGGGTGACAGATAGGCTGAATGCTGGACTGGTACTCAAAATTTAAAAAAGGAATTAGAAGAAAGTCTTGAATAGCTTCTTCCCAAACAAGGATTTATAGGGGCATGGGACAAAAGGAGACTCAAGATGAGGAGTCATAATGGGCTGGAATCAGTACCAATAGAGGGAATACCAATATCAAGGCGATCTAATAGTTGTATTGAAATTATTAAGGGGATTGTATTAACTGACCTTTTTTCAGCAGAAAGCAGAGAGAGTTCAGAATGGAAAAATACTGGCTTTGGATTTAGAGAAGAGCCTGAATGCTGAGACATTTACTGTCTCTGTGACCTTGAGTAACCCATGGGGACTTCACTGGGCTTAAGTTCTCTCATATTTAAAGTGAATAGGATTGTTCTGGATGATCAATTTTATATTCTATGATTCTATGTTAAAAAAAAATAAAGCCTATCCTTACCACCACATCTCAGAGTTTAGTTGTTGATGCAATTAGCTTTATCGTCAAAAGTATTTGTCCCTAACTAGCACAAAGTTCAAATGGAAGAGGGATTAATTCACTGTTGATTGTAAGGTATTCCAAGTTATTTTTTTTTTTTGTTCAGAATACATTATGATTTTCAAGCCTTCCACAACTCATCATTTAAACCTTCCTTATTGTTGGGTAGTCTTTAATAAATTTCCACTATAATATTACTTCTTTTCTTCCCTCCATTTATTTTCAGAGGTTTATATTTTCTTGACATATAATAGTACCCATTCCCCTTTTTGAAGCAATTTGATTTCTTGTAAAAAGGTATATCTTTCTGTGGCAGTATATGGATTACATACAACCTAATTACATAAATTATGACAAATGTGTTATTTTATACATGTAAGATTTTATGTGACCTCTTCATCCTGAGGTTTCTAGTTTAATTTGTTGTCTATACTCTACATTTGTGTGTGGGAGGTGTGTTTGTTTATGTATTTGTATGTGAAGTCATGAACATCACGGGTGTTGTTCTCCCTAGATAATCTCTTCATTGAATTCCTGGGACTCGAAACTGATATGCTTCTTCCTATGTTATATTCAATTAGGGCATCTGAGTTAAGATTTGTATATTCACAATACCCTTCTTCCCCAGGCACATTTTGCTTAAAATCCTTTTTATTAGATATGATAGTCTCTATACAATATATTCTTCGCAGGGATGCATTTTATCCCTGGACTTTACTGTACCTTAAGCCATAGGCCAGAATTCCAAATCCTAATAAGAGTGACCCTTCCCTTAATCAATTGTTCCTTTCTCATATCTTCTTTTTTTCTTTGGAATCCCCTGCCTTTAAACGACAGTAGTGATATAAGTATTTTCAAGTAAGCAAAATTGGAAAATGAACTTAGTCAGTTATTTATCAAGAGCTAAGGATGGCAGGTAGATAGGCTGAATGCTGGACTGATACCCAAAAATTTAAAAAAGAATTAGAAGAAAGTCTTCGGTACATTGAATAGCTTCTTCCCAAACAAGGATTTATAGGAGCATGGGACAAAAGGAGACTCAATGCCCATAAGGTCTTTAGTTCCTTGCTCAGGACTTCATAATATCTAGTACTGCTTTCTGGCAGTACCTATATTCCCACATGAATTAACTGAACAAGTATTGAAAGACTTGCTGTCATGTCTTGGATGCTCTTCCAAGGAAGCCCCTTCCCTAATATTAAGTTGACACCTTGTTCTCCCTCACTTGAAAGCCACTCATCAACCAACAAAACTCATTTCTTGGTGATCTGACCAAGACATATGATAACTTTTGATGGATCACTGGACTAGAGATTTAATTATGTATTTGTATGTGAAGTCATGAGCATCACTAGTGTTCTTTTTCCTGGAAAATCTCTTCATTGAATTCCTGGAACTCAAAACTGATGTACTTCTTCCTAAGTTATATTCAGTTAGGGCTGGAAGGAATCTTAAATGTCATCCAATCCAATCTTCTCATTTTCTTTAAGTCCACAATGGTTAAATAACTTGCCTCACATCTCACAGGAATTAAGACAGAAGAGAGATTCATAATTGGGTTTTCTAACTTCCTTTGACTCTGTGGAGCTACTTATTATTTTAAAGAAGAAGCTGCTTCCTTCTAAGAGAATTCAAATATATAATTTGTGTATATGCACAGATTATTTGCTTCATATATTAATGTCAAGTATGTAAATATATTCATATATACTTCATATGAATGCCATATATTTCATATATGGTATTCCAAATTATTTGCTACATTTATATTTATATGTTTTATATAAATTTGCTTTTTACACACACATGTACATTAGTGTACAAAGGTCCTTTTTTGCTTCCTGTCTTGTGTTACACCCTTTATGCCTGACAAAGATCAGTGTTCTATGATTCTGTAACTTATTTTTATTGTCTATTCTTCCTAGTAAGTACTTATTCTTTTCTCTCACGGAAAACTCACTGTCTCTGATAATTGGGCTAGAAAGTCAACTAGCCCTTTCACTTTTCCCAGACCCAATCCAACAAACACCTCCTATGTATAAAATACTGTGCTAAACTTTGGGGATACGAAAATAAAACAAAAACAGTCCCTGCATTCAGGGAGCTTACATTGTATTTGGAGGAAGCACCAAACAAACAGATGTATCTATATATGATAATTTCAGAGAGAGAGAAACCATTTACAACTATAAGAATGAGGATAAGTTTTCTGTAATAAATGGTCCAAAAACTGAGCTTAAAGGTATCTGAGACCTGGAGGGCTAAAGATGAAGGGTGAGTAAATTAACAAGTTGTGCAGATACAAAGGCAGGAGATAGGACAAGTTCAGGTTACTTGTCTAGGTCAATTTGCTTAAAAGGTAGAGTGCATAAAGGGAAGCAATATACTTTTGAAATACATGGGAGCCACCTGACAGTGGCTGCTGGAGATCCAACCGGAATGGATCTCCTTTTGTGAGAGAATGATACAAGGAGACTGAGAGGCTGTTGTGTTGTCTGACCTCTCTCCTCTTCCCTCTGCCTCCAATTTATCTTATTCCCAGTCAGCAAAGGCTGCCCTGCAGCTCCTTCAGATGTGATGATCTGTTAAGGGCCAGAACTTACAAGGATTCTTACAAGGTGGAACTGATGAGACAGTGGTTATCTAGTTTAGCATGGTGCTTAATAGTTCTCTAGTTCAGTATGATTTATTTAATCTTACAACAAATAATGGTTCCCTAGGGATATAATGATTGGTTTATACTCAGTGTACTGTATATAAACTGGGACAAACTCAGCCAGAGAGAGACTCAGAAGGAGACTGGAATAGACTCAGGGAAGACCGAGGACTGGAGACTGGAATACAAGCTTTCCAACTGGGACAGACTTCAAGACAGAGACTGTCATGGTGGTTGGTCCTCCTGCTTCCCCCACAGAAACCAAAACACATTCTGGAGGACCTCCAGAAAGCTGGCCCGGGCCCCAGGCAAGGAAACAAGACTTTGAAGGAGACAATAAAGAATTTGGACTTTATCCTTGGCTATTCTCATGGTGATTACTCTGCTGAAACCAAGGCTAGTCCAGAGACCTCCAGAAAACCAACCAGAACACTACAATGATCCACAGCTGTGGAAGTTCTCAAAAAATTGACCTGTCCCTTAATAATGAACAAATAATTCTGGAAAGATAGGTTGGCTGGAGCCAGAATCTGAAGGACTTTAAAGGCAAAATAAGTAGTTTATGTTTTATCCTTATGATGAAAGAGAACCACTGAAGATTCTTGAGAAGGGAAGCAGCATGTTTAGATTCAAGTTTTGTAAAGCATTTTTTATCAACTGTGTGTGGATAGATTGAAAAGGAAAGAGCCCCAAAGCCTTAAAGTCCAATTAGAAGACTGGTGCAATAGTCCTGATGAGAATAATTGGGAGTCTGAACTAAGGTTGAGACCATGTAATGGAGAAAAAAAAAAGATGAATAAAAGACAGATTAGTGGAATAGACAAGATTTGGCAATTGATTGGATATGAGGAGTGAGGGAAAAGGAGGAGCCCAAGATTGTGAATGGAACGTGGATTTCAATAACTCAAAGAATTATGGTGGCCTCCTCTGAAATAGAGACGTTTAGAGGAAATGCAAGTTTAAAAGGAAGATAATGAGTCCTATTTTGGACATGTTGAATCAGAAATAGAAATCCTGTTGGAAATGCCCATTGGAAGATGTTGATAGAAGACTAGAGGTTAGACAGGACTTGGGCTAGATATGTCAATTAAGGGGTCAACAGTATAGAAATCATCATTGAACCCATGGGAGCTAATAACATTACCAAGAATATAGGGTACATATAAAATATAGGGTACATAATACAAAAAAAGAGTAGAGAGCCTGGAACAATGTTTATGCTTCAGCTTTAGTATTTGAACTTTCTGAATTAATTTCTATAAGTAATGACTGGTTTGACCTCCTTGCTGACCAAGGAACTCTCAAAAGTTTTTCATAGCACCATAATCCGAAAGCATTGATTCCGTGTTGCTCAGCTTTCCTCAAAGCCCAGTTCTCACAGCTATGTAAATGATAGTTATTGTTTATTGTGTCTGGTCCAAAGTCATAGAAGTGGTAAGTTATAGAGTGGGTTTTGAGTGAGTTGTTTTAGCTGAAGAATTTATTGCCTGATGACTAGTTTCTGTGCTGGGAGCTTTCTCTTGTTGGTCCTCAGAATCACAATCCATCCCATTAATCTTCATCCTTCTTTTCATTCATCTCCTCATTCTCCAATCTAAGGGGAAGGGAAAACACATGTATCAACTTGGTAGGAACAGCAAGAGTTTCTGTGCCACTGGACCAACCTTTGAGAAGACAGAATAATTGTTATGTTACAATGAGGTAGTAGAGAAGGACTTTCATGGAGGAAATCATATCCTACATATTAGGTAAATTATGTATTTTGATACAGTTCAAATTTCCAGTTCCCTTGACTTTCACGCTTTAGTACATAAGCAGGGGCATTTCTCTCAGCTCTTTTATTCACTAGGAAAGCCAAATATCTTCTGGGTGAGCCTTAGGTGAATCTTTTCCTCCAGGGTTACATTTGTCCTCCTGGAAGCTACCCAAACTCCAACTTGCCTGGACTTCAAGGCCTCTGCCCACAGACCCTGAAGCATGGATTTGGAGCTAGAAGTGACCTTTTTAAAAATAGTACTTTATTTTTTCCAAATACATGCAAAGATAGTTTTCAACATCCACCTTTGCAAAATGTAGTTGGAAGTGATCTTTGAGGTCATAGTATTAAATTTCTTCATTTTACAGATGATACTGAGACCCAGAGAAGCTAATTAAAGTGTCTATAATCATACAGGTAGTGTCTGAGTTGGAATTTGAGCCTATTCTGATTCTGAGTCCAATACTTTATCTGTAATACCATATGGCCACTTTCAGTTTGCACTTTGGGATGGGGACTTAGCACTCAGGATGACCTCACCTGAAGCTGATCTTGCATCTAACAGGGTCTCCTTATTTTCTATCTTCATCCCAATAACTCAGCAGTTTATGATTTCCCTCCTCCAGAATTCTGTCTCTTTCCCTTCTCCTGGTCATAGAATTAGAGATCTGGGGCTTGAAGGCTCCTTAGAGGCAATTTAGTCTGGTCTGCCCCACCCCCACAATGAGAAAACTGAGACATTGAGGATAAGGATGATAAGGGGTTGGGTAATGAGGATTGATCAAAAGTTTTCATAATTCTAACTTCAGTGTCCCATCCAGCATCCACTCAGGGGCCTAAGGTCATTCCATTCAAGTCAGCTTCATCTCAAATCTCTCCTAGTCTAACCAGGCCTGGAACTTTGCTGCACAGCACAGTGTCATTCTTTACCCTATCACCAGGTTAGCCAATACTACCCTAGTGTTGCCCAGAGCAGATAGCCCTTCTCCTCCTCCTCTTCTTTCCTCCTCCTCTCCTTCTGTTTCCTCCTCCTCTTCCTTTGTAAATTTCTGGTTTTCTTCAAA
>NC_133620.1:289290156-289329123 GCF_048593235.1 Sminthopsis crassicaudata
AAAACTTTGTGTTCCAAAATTTTTCCTTTCCCCCCTGTCCTAGACAGCAAGCAAAAGTTAAACATGTGCAATTCTATTAAACATTTCCATACTTGTCATACTGTGAAAGAAAAATCAGATCAAAAGGGAAAAAAGAAAAGAAAGAAAAAAACAAGCAAACAAACAATAGTAACAACAAAAAAAAAGTGAAAATACTATACTTTGATCCATATTCAATTTCTATACTTCTCTTTCTGGATGTGGATGGCTCTTTTCATCTCAAGTCTATTGGAATCACATTGAATCACCCCATTGTTGAAAAAAGTCAAGTTCATCATAGTTGAAAATCACATAATCTTCTTGTTGCTATGTACAGTGTTCTCTTGGTTGTGCTCACTTCACTTAGCATCAGTTGATGTAAGTCATGTAAGTAATAATATTCCATTACATTCATATACCATGACTTATTCAGTTCAGCTTTCTTATATCTTAGTCCGTAATATGTACTCTTTGATGCAGTGACAATAGCCTCCTGTTCCCCGAACAAGACCCTCTTTTTCTCTCTCCAGGCACTTTCTCTGGCTGTTCCTTGTGTCTAGAATACTTCTTTTTCTCATCTCTACTTCCTGATATCCTCTACTTTCTTTAAAAAGTACTAGCTAAAAGCCCACCTTCTATGGGAAGACTTTTCCATTCCCTCTGTTAATTGTTTCCCATTTATCCTATGTTTGCACATAATTGTTTACTTATTTTCTCTCTCATTAGAATGTGAGCTCTTCAAAAGCAGGGATTCTCTTTTGCCTTTCTTTGTATTCCGAGTTTAGCAGTGTCTGGCATACACTAGGCACTAAATAAATGTTTATAGACTGATTTAACCTCTCCAATTACCTCACCATTCTCTCCTCACCATTGCCTTTTAGAATCCTCCAGCTAATTCTTCAAGCAGCTAGGTGGTGTTTAAAAAGCAAGGATTCTTTAACTTTTTCCACTTCTGATCCTTCACCTTAGAAATTTTTATGTGACCCAGATGTATAGGTATATAAAATAGTTACACAAATCAAATATAATAATAATATAAATAATAATAAATTAATAAATATAATAATAAATCATAATTTGGCACACCCCACATTCAGGTATAGTGGATAGAGTCCTGAGCCTGAAGTCAGAGAGATCTGAATTCAAAAAAACTGTGTGATCCTGGTCAAGTCATTAATCCTGTTTTCTCACTATCTTCATCTGTAAAAAGAGTTGGAGAAGGAAATGGCAAACTACTTCAGTATTTTTGCCAAAAACAAAACAAAACACAAAACATCCAAATGGGTTCAGAAAAAGTCTTATATTGATAAGGTCTAGATTTAGGGAACCAAAATGAGATTAGGGTTTCTGATGGTCGGGAGTTAAATTATAAGGTCTAGTGGAAGGTTCGGGGTTCAGGGAACCAAATGGAGAGGTTTGGCTCCCCTGCCATGTGCCCTTGCGATTTGGCACAAGGGTAGGAAATTTTGGGAACTCCCTTCTGGCAGCACAGGGATTCTCTGTAAAGAAATTTACAGACCCGAAAAGCTAGATTGATAAAAGAAGTTTAATTATAGAGATTGGGAAGTAAGGTAAGAAATTCTGACAGAGAGGAATAAAGTCTTGTTAGGGAAATGAGAGTAAAGAGAGGGTGTCATTGGAAAAGAATATTCCAGTGGACAGAGGCTCCTTGGCATAGCCTAGCATGGCATGTTTGGGCCTCTGCAAAGAGAGGATTTTAGATTGGCTCTTTTATAATAGAAGCTTTGGCTATAAGTTGAAGGAGGAACTTGTGGGTGGAGTCCCAGGTTGGCTCATCTATGGGTTTCAGCTTGAGCTGGAATTTGAATTGAATTCAATAAATTTTAGGACTGAATCGACCCCACCTAGATAACAAGAATGAAACTGTCCCTCTGACAGGGTCCCTCACTGAGGCAGAGTTGAAGGAGATTTTCTCCTTCAAGGATTTTTAGAGTTTTGGGGTCCCTCTTCAATATGATTGAAAAATAACCACACTACTAACTAATCTTTTGAGATTCAACTCAGGTACTAACCCTTATATAAAACTTTGCCCTCCTCAAATTATCATCTGCTTGTTTATATGCTGTATTCCCCAGGGAAAAAGCAAATTACCAAATAGGGATTTTTATATGTTTGTTATTGTGCTCCAAGTTTCTAGCATAGTGTTTTGCACATAGAATTGATCTGATCATGAATTCTTTTAAATGGAAATGATAAATCTTGCTTTCTGAATAACATAAAGTTGTTCTGAAGAAAGCACTTTAAAAAATTATAGGGCTGGGCATGATGGCCCATATCTGTAAATCTAGAATCAGGGAGGCTGGAGCTGATGGATCTTTACCTTAAGTCTGTGAATTCTGAGCTACAGTGGGCTAAGCAGATGTAGTGTGTGATTAAATTTGATATCACTATAGTGAGGATGGTGGGGGGGGGAGCAAAGGGAGGAAGAGGATGAGGATGAACACTAAGTTGCCTGAGTAGGGAAGAAGTGGCTTCAGTCAGAAATGGAGTAGTTCAAAACACCTGTGATTAGTCTGTGGGTAGTCCCTAAACTTCCAGCCTGGGTGAGAGAATCAGACATGGTTAAAAAAAAAAAAAAAAAAAAAAAAAAAAAAAAAGCTTTAGAAATGTTTACTGTAATATAATTCTATCCTTCCTGATCCCACCTACATACTCACCTTTCTAAGGTCTTTGCCTTCAATTTTTCACTGTTAGCTTTTCTTCTCTTTCTGCTTTTCTAAGGAAAAGTCACCAGGAGGAACTGGTAAGTGGCTTTATGAGTCATTTCAAGTGAAGTGAATGCTTAGTGAGTGGGGAGCTGAAGGAGTTGAAGGCTTTGGGTTCCATGGCAGCCCCTTCACCTGAGACTCTGGGGGGCAGATTCAGTGGGGCTAGGGGGTTTTTGGGTTGGGTTAGCTCCTGAACTTCCCCAGAAAAACAACAAGATCCTCCAATTGCCAAAATGCCACTCTGGTAAAATATCTTTCACAGGACACTATGTTTTTGTCAACATTATATCAGAGAGAATTAGAGGAATTAGGAAGTGAAAATGAAAACCTTTATTTGATCCAGGTTATCAATTATTTGTATTTAAACCTCAGAGGCAGACTACCTTAGGGAACATGTCAGTGTATGAGTTGTCTTCGTGCTCATGGATTTTTGTCTTTCCTGCCTCCACATTTCTCTTCCCCTGCTTGTCTGACTCCTCTCCTCCCCATCCTCTCCACTCCAATCTCTTTCTTCCAATTTTTCTCCCCATCCTGAACCATCATTGGATTTAGAATTACAAGGGACCTCTTCATTTTACAGAGGCACTAAGAGATTAAGTCATTTGTCCAAGGTCAAGCTCAGAACTGAGATTTGAATCGTGGTCTTTTGTGAGGATGGTTAATGGAAGAGTCCTTTTTATCATTGCACTTCCTAGCAGGTGAAGTCTTCTGATTGCTTCCTATATGCCATGAGGATCCTAAATTGACTGTGGAACTCCAGTGTAATCTTGAAAGAATGATCCCTTGACTTCTCAACAACCTTGAAGAGTAAGGAAGATTTTCTGAGCTCCAGAGATCTTGCAAAAGGCCTTTTCCCCTTTTCTGCTTCCAAGCCTTGAGGTCATGGACATTGAGACTGGATGATACCTCATCCTATTTGTGTCTTGTTTCCTTTGACAGAGTCTTGTGAGATCTCTAAAGTTCTTCTTCCTAAGCACCCAAGGTGAGGGGTACTGGCTACCGAGCTGTTGTGATAGGAGTGGCCGATTCTGTCCAGGCAGATCCCTCCTAACGTGAATCAGTGAGCCAAACGAGACTGATTGTTCACAATTATGTTGCTCATATATAGACTCTGGGATTCCTTATCCCAATTACCTCTTGCATATGGACAGAGCACTGGGCTTGGAGTCAGTTAGACTCATCTTCCTAAGTTCAAATCTGCCTCAGATACTTCCTACCTGTGTGACCTCTGTTGTTGGCCTCCGTTTCCTTATCTGTAAAATGAGTTGGAGAAGAAATGGCAAACCATTCTATCACCTTTGCCCGGTGGTGTCACAAAGAGTTGGGCACAAATGGAAAATGACTCAACAACAAAAACTGTCAAATTGGGTCTCCCCCAGGCTGGCCAGCTCTCCCTATTGTACTGCTCTAGGAATAACCTCCAGCACAATGCAGCAAGTAGTCCTGACTCGTTCTAGGTAAGAGAGAGTCTGAGGCTCTGTCCCTCACCCGGAGTTTGTCCTTTATCGACTCTCACCACAGGGGAAGGAAAGGATTTGAGTTCCAGGTCAGCAATCAATCAAAAAAACCCTCTTTGAACATAGTAAGAGGACAGAAAAGGGTCATAGGTTAGCTGTTCGAGCTCCAAAATTGTTGGAGTACAGCACCAGTGAATACCAAGAGAGCGTGAATGAATATCTGAGGCCAGGTGGAAGATATGCTTTTCAATCTGCATTTATTAATCTGAGTGTCAGGATTTATATACTCTTTAAAATAATATTACATTAACACTAGCTAACCTCCAGGTGATGCTATATACCTTCCAGGGTTAATACATAGACCATACTTGAAATTTCAATTCAGCAATAACAAGATATTTATCCTAAAAGAGTCATCAATAGCAGAAATGATCAATAGCAAGATATTTGTCAAAACAGAGTAGAAAATAACATAGATGTACTGCCATGGTTTCTGTCACATGCACTCTCCATCTCCATCAAGATTATTCTAAATTTATCTAGAGTATGTCTTTCATTCATTATTAAGCTAGAGCAAAACCCTCACAGAGAGCAGATCCCAGGCAATAACTGGATTGGACTCCTCCCATTCATGGAACCCTCTCAATACTGGCCCTCTATACAAAATAAACATGGGGGATTGAAACCCACAAAGCATGATGTGCATGCTCATGAGCATTAGATTCTCACTGGCCTTTTATTCAGTTTTCAGAATTCTATTCTTCTATTGATCACAAGTGACCTTCCTTTATAATTTATTAGTTCTACTACTACTACTAGTTCTCGTTGGGCAACAACGTTTTTCTCCTTCTCTCCCTCCCTCTCTCCTTTCCTTCCTTCCTTCCTTCTTTCCTTCCCTCCTGTTTTCCTCTCTCTTTCCCTCCCTCTTTCCCTCCCTCTTTCCTTCCCTCCTTCCTTCCTTCCTTCCTTTTGTACAATCATTTGAATGAATACAAAGGAAAATGGTGCATGGCTCAAAACTCTGAAGGGGAGCCAAAAAACTTGTATGATAAAGTTACAATCCAAAAAAAGACCTTCATGAATTAGAAAAATTGGTTCACTCTTATGAGAGGAAATTTAATAGAAATTAATGTAAAGTCCAACATTAAAAAAGACTATTAAGTTCAGGGTGGGCAAAGTATGATTAAATAATAATTTGTGTGAGATAAGATTAAGGTCATTTTTAGGGGACCATAAACTCAATATGAATTAATAGATTCATCAACAGAACCAACACTTTTATTCTTCTGATGGCTTCTCTACTCCATTGTCCATATAATCTGTTTCCAACCTTCTCTTCCCATCTACCCCACCACCTCCCTCTCAGCAGAGAATCTGTTTGCCTCATTTTTCAGTGACAAAGTTGAGGTCATCCATTATGAGTTCACTTTTCTTCCCAATTCTATAATTCAGATCACCTCAACTTCCTTCCCAAGTTTTCCTTGTTTTGTTCCAGTCTTTGAGGAAGAGGTGGGTGTTTTCCTGGCCAGTGTCAACCTGACTACCTATACTGTTGGACACATTCTCTCCAAACTTTTCTAGGAATATGCTCATTTTATCATCCTTTATTCATAAATTTTATTCTCTCCTTATTTACTAAGACCTTCCCTTCTTCATGTAATCATTCCTAGACAACATGTACAAAAATATTTGAAGCAGCTCTTTTTTGGGGTGGCAAAGAACTGAAAATTGAGGAGGTGCCCATTATGTGAGGAATGGTGGGGCAAATAACCATGCAGAACTATGATGGGATACTAGTGTGCTGAAGTGGACAGTTTTTGAGAAATTTGGGAAAACTTGAATTAGTAGAGAGTGGAGTGAGCAGAGCCAGGAGAGTAATTTGTATCATAACAACATCATTGTTGAAACAAAATAGCCTTAAAAGGTTTAAGAACTCTGATCAACGCAATGATCTATCATGATTCCAGAGGGCCCATGAGAAAACGCCCTATGTATCTCTAGCTGCAAATTGAAAAATATATGTATATGCATGTAGGAGTGTGTATATACATACACATATAATTTTGGACATGGTCAATGAGGGAATTTTTTTTGCTTGACTTTATTTTTTACAAAAGTGTTATTTTTATTTTCTTTTCCCCAAAAAAATTTGGGGTAGGGACATGATTTTTGTTCATTAAAATATAGTTTGACATAAAAATTTATATTAAAAACATTTTTAGGGGTCATCTGTCCTAAAAAATATTTCACTTGATCTTACCATTCCTTTAAATTAACATCTCATATCTCTCCTTTCTTTCACAGTCAACTCCTTGAAAAAAGTCTTTTGTCGGTTGACAAAGATTTATTAAGTATTTACTATGTGTCAGGCACTGTGTTAGGAAATAGAAATACAAATAAAGCAAAAGGAAAGTTCTTATCCTTATGGAGCTTCCTGGGGGAAGACAGAGCATCATAGGAAACAGAAAAGCAGGGGTGGGATGGGGTGGATGGACGATGGAAAAATTGGGAATATGAGATAGTGAGAAATGAAAGAATGGCTAATCTGGGGGCCCTCTTTTTAAAATGGAGTTTCTGAGAATTTGTGTGTGTGTGTGTGTGTGTGTGTGTGTGTGTGTGTGTGTGTGTGTGTGAAGAGAGAGTGAAAGAGAGAATGAGAGAGAATGAAAGAGAGAGACAGAGACAGAGACGAAAAGAGAAAGGAATACAGACATTGTATTCCTTTGATTCCAGGACCCAGGATGATTTTCTGGGATAATGAGATTTCAGAGGCATGGTGGAGAAAAAAATATCTACTTTCACTTCCTATCCTCCTACTCACTTCTCAGTTTTTTGAAATCTGGCTTCTTTGACCTCATCATTCAACTGAAGCTGTTCTCTCCAAGGTTACCAATGCTCTCTTAATTGCCAAATTTTAGAGCGTTTCACAGTCTCATCTTCTTGACTTTTCTGAGTATTTGATGGTATTGGTATGAGCTCCTCCTAGACAATTTCTTCTTCCTGGGTCTTTGCAAAAGGGATTTCTGCTGGTTTTTCTCTGACCTCTCTGATCTTTTCTCAGATTTCTTTCCTGGGCCATCCTTATCTCTCATTGCTTAAGTATGACTATACTCTGAGACTCTGTCCTGGACTCTCTTCCTTCCTCTTAAACATTCTTTCTTGATAGTTTCATTGACTTCCATGTATTTAATTATTGTTCCTAAGCAAACTATATCTATGTACCTACTCCCAGTCTTTCTTTTGAATTTTAGTTTTGAATCATCAGTTGTATATTAGACAGGTGCAACTAGATATCTGATAGACATCTCAGACTCAACATGTCCAAAGTGAAATCATTTTTTCCCTTCAAATCTTTACATTTTCCTAACTTCCATATTTTCTGTTGGGGGTACCCTTAACCATCTATTTCCTTCCAACTCTGCAAACTTAAAGTCGTTCAATTAATTCTTCCCTCACCATTCATATCTAATAAATTGGATTACAATTTATCTTGTGTCATTATCTCTACTCGCACATCTATCACATTAGTTCAGGTCCTTGTGGGCTACTCTAACAGTCTCCAGATTAGTCACTCTATACTGTTTCTCCCCTTTCCAACCCATCCTCCACACAAGTGCCAAATTGATATTGCTGAAAATATGTACTGACCATATCATTCCCCTGCAGATGAAACTCTCTGGAGTTTCATAGGAAACACTCCTATCTCTATAAGGTAAAATACAAACTCTTTGTCATTTAAAGTCCTTCACAACACAGCCTCCCTTTCTGTGGTGAGGTGGAGTTCATGCAGGATTAGTTGGGGGAAGGTCAGTGAAGGTGACTTGATGTTGACCTCTAACCGATTATCTCTATTTTTATTGCCCTTTGACTAAAATACCATCTTAGTCCTCCTTACCTCCAACTCTCTATTTTGAAATCCTATCTTTCTAGGTTCATCTGAAATGTTACCTCCTCTTATTGCTCTCCAACCTTTTGTAATCTTTCCTTCCTCTGAATTCCATAGTTATTTTTCATAGTATCACTATTTATGGCATTCTTATTGTTGTTATTATTATCACTAGTTAGTAGTAGTAGTAGCCAGTAGTAGCAGTAGTGGTGACAATAATTATAACAACTTAAATCACCTTAAAATTTGGAAAAAAACCCTGTTGCATTTGTCACTTTATTTGATCTTGCATCATTAGTTCTTTTGTCCATTTCACATTTCATCTAAGGTTGAATATATAGTATATGTATTGAATTCCAGTTAAAAATCCCACTTTCGATTTGTAACAAATTGGGAAAAAAATTTTACAGTTAAAGGTTCTGATAAAGGCCTCATCTCCAAAATATACAGAGAATTGACTTTAATTTATAAGAAATCAAGCCATTCTCCAATTGATAAATGGTCAAAGGATATGAACAGACAATTTTCAGATGATGAAATTAAAACTATTTCCACACATATGAAAGAGTGTTCCAAATCACTATTGATCAGAGAAATGCAAATTAAGACAACTCTGAGGTATCATTACACACCTGTCAGAGTGGCTAAGATGACAAGAACAAATAACGATGAATGTTGGAGGGGCTGTGGGAAAACTGGGACACTGATGCATTGTTGGTGGAGTTGTGAAAGAATCCAACCATTCTGGAGAGCAATCTGGAATTATGCCCCAAAAGTTATCAAAATGTGCATACCCTTTGACCCAGCAGTGCTACTACTGGGCTTATACCCCAAGGAACTACTAGAGAAGGGAAAGGGTCCTGTATGTGCCAAAATGTTTGTGGCAGCCCTTTTCATAGTGGCTAGAAGCTGGAAGATGAATGGATGTCCATCAATTGGAGAATGGTTGGGTAAACTATGGTATATGAATGTTATGGAATATTATTGTTCTATAAGAAATGACCAACAGGAGAAATACAGAGAGGCTTGGAGAGACTTACAGCAACTGATGCTGAGTGAAACGAGCAGAACCAGAAGATCATTATACACTTCAACAATGATACTGTACGAGGATGTATGCTGATGGAAGTGGATTTCTTCAACATAGAGAAGAACTAATCCAATTCCAATTGATTAATGATGGACAGAACCAGCTACATCCAGAAAAGGAAAACTGGGAAATGAATGTAAACTGTTATTTTTACCTTCTGAATCCAATTCTTCCTGTGCAACAAAAAATTCGGTTCTACACACATATATTGTATCTAAATTATACTGTAATATATTTAACATATATAAGACTGCTTGCCATCTGGGGGAGGGGGTTGGGGGAGGAAGGGAAAAAATCTGAATAGAAGTAAGTGCAAGGGATAATGTTGTAAAAAATTACCCATGCATATGTACTGTCAAAAAATGTTATAATTATAAAATAAAATAAAAAATTAAAAAAAAAAATCCCACTTTCTTTGAGAAGCTTTTCCTGACCTCCTTTAAGTCTAGTGCCTTCCCTCTGTTGATTCTCCCCAGTGATTCAGTGTGTAGCTTGGTAGGGTTTTGGTTTTTATTTTTATTTATTTTGCTGTTGTTGTTTCTGTGTTTGTTTGTTTGGTTTTTTTACATAGTAATGGTTAGGGTATTCTGGTCTCTAGGATTCATCAGAATGTAAAGTAATCTAACAAACATTTACAAACACTTTTAGATGCAAGGTGCTGTGTTTTGGCCATTTTGTCTCTTTTGAGATTGGTCTTTTGTTTTAATTTATCTAGAATACTATCAGAGCAGAAATTTCCCCTCTGCCATTGTAGTTCAGCAATGCTTTGAAACTCATAGTCTTGGCTGGTTGTCAAGGGTACTGAGACTGTAAAGGATTTGTCCAAGGTTATAAAATCCTTGGAGTCACAGCAAAGGGGTGACTTCATCTCGGATCTTCTTTACTCTGAGGCCAGCTTTCTGTGCACCATTTGAGGCTGTTTTTGTTTAACTTCAGCCACACAAACATAAACAATACAATCTCTGCTCTCAAAGAATTCCTAGTTTAACAAGAGGGTGTGGTGCATGGTATACTCTTTCTCTAGGGTAGAGATGCAGAAGTGGGGCAGCGTGAGGGGGAAATGACTTGTTCAGGATGTAATGGGTAAACAAAACTCAAGAAATTCTTAAAATTTCTGAATTCTTAGAAATTCTTAGCAGATCCAATTTCAAGAATCCAAGTTACTACTGTTAATTCAGTACAAAGGACAATGCTAGAAATCTAAGAGATACAAAATTTGAGCATCTTAGTAGAAATTGGTAATCTGATTTCAGGCCAAAGTCTGCTTAGAAACATGGAGTAGAAGGGAAGGCTGCCAATAAAAACAATTTTCCTTGTGAAAGAAACAAGCCTGAGGTGGTAGCCTGGTTTTTCTTTGTACCTATGTCTCTCCACCCCTTTCCTACAATGGAATTGTTTTTATTAAAAATTTAAGCAAAATACTGGAAGGCATACATAAGAGTACAGCATGCATTTTTCCTGTTATAATGTTCTATCCAGTTCTGGGCTCAGTGATTTTATCATTTTGAAAAGCTTAATATTAGTTGTCATCTTTCTCTCTGTTAAAAGTTTAGAAAAACCAATCAACATCCCTGCCTGTTAATCTCTGGAAAGGAAAGAAAGCTGTGGCTTCCCATATCCTAATATAGGGAACTGCATCAGAGCATAGGTCTAGAAGAGACTTTAGAGCCTACTTAGTACAACCCTGCATTTTACAAATGAGGAAAATGAGGCTCATGGAGGTTAAAGTCATAGGTTATACAAGTAGTAAGGATGAGAGCTGGACACATCAAACTAAATGTGTGTGTATGGGCAATTAGGTGGCACAGTGGATAGAGCATTCATCTTCCTGAGTTCAAATCCAGCTTCACACTTACTAGTTGTGTGATTCTGAAAAAGGCACTTAACTGTATTTGCCTCAGGTTTCTCATCTGTAGATTGAACTGGAGAAGGAAACAGCAAAGCACTCCAGTGTCTTTGCCAAGAAAATCCCAAATGGGATCATGAAGATTTGGACACAACTGGATGACAACAATGTGAGGTTTTTTTAGTGACCAAAATATTGCTGACCAAAAAATATCTTCAAAACAATCAGGTTTTATGGAATAAAAACTTCAAATTTAAAAAATTAAAATAAAAAAATTGTATCTGCTAACCATACATACAATACCAATGCCAATAGGTATTGGACCCGTGATCTCAGTATCTTTGATCCTTTCCCCTTGTTAATTGCTGCACCCCTTTTCTTTGCTAAAAACCTCATATAGATTTAGCCAGCTGTTAGCAGTATAATTCTTTTGAGATATCTTGCAACACTAGTCTGTGATTCCAGTATATTTTTGTGGTCCAAAACTCCCATACCCTATCATGGTTAATCTCATCATTTGGTCACCCCATCATCACCATATGCTTAATTTTTATTTGCCTAGATTTTCAAAAGCTTTTCTCAATCTTCAATCCATCCATCCATGATGTTTTTGTCAGAATAGGTACATATCTGCTCAAAATGTTACTCGCAATAACCTATAAAATAGAGTTCAAATTATTCTGTTTTTTAAGGCATTCCTTGATCTGACATTACCCTTCTTTTAACCTAATGCCATGTTATTCTTTTTTAAGCAGCTAGACACATAACAAGCATTTAACAAATGCTTGTTCCTTCCCCACTTCTCTATTTTCCCACCTCCTTGCTTTTGTTCATGCTATTCCCCTTGTTTAGAATGTTTTCTTTTCCCCTCTTCACCTACTCAATATTGAAAGCCCAAATCAAACACACCTCCTTCATGAAGTTTTCCCTGATTCCTTATCTGTAACTATCATTCCTCAGTCCTTAAAAATGTGCTCTGTTTTGTACTTCTTTTTTGCATTTATACTTTATTATTATGCATTAGGTTTTCCCTATGGAGTAGAAACTAAAATAAAGGAATAATAATAAATAAAAAATAAAATAATTGGAAATAAAGATCTATGTACTTTGCAAACTATATTAGCATTCTCCCAGTGTAAAATTTCATTGAATGTTAGTGACTCACTATGACCTCACTCTGACCTTCCCTATCTTACTCAAAACTATTTTGAATCCTATCTTTCCCTAGTTCTGATAGGTGAGCTTCCTTTCTCCCCTCACCCTTATATCTAGGCAGGGTATTGTGTCCATCTCCTCATCTTTTTCCCCTTTCCAGAACCACTGGAAATAGAGTTTTTCTCCATTAGAATATAAACTCCTTGAGGGCTAGAACTGTCTCATACTTTTATATGTATCTCTAATACTTACCACAGTGCTGGTTACACTAAATAATTGTTCCTCTCCTTCCCCTCTCTGTCTCTGTCTTTCTCTCTGTCTTATGTACCTGCTGATCATCATCTTTATCTTTTTGTATGTCTATGTTACTCTCAAAGAACATTTATTTCCAGTGATTTTATTGAATTGGATTGCTTGGTATCACTTGTTGCTTAAATACAACTTGACTTTCTCTATCTCATCTGCAGAACTTCTAGGCAATGCAAAGCCTGTCCAAAGACCAGATGATTTTTATGCTCTAGTAAATCCCTGATCTTCATTTTATGATCATTTCACCTCTGACCTGTTCTGGGTCTCATGAACCGCTTCACCTTTAGAAACTCTTAGGCTACTTTTCTCTGTAGAGTGCCTTTTGAAAATAAGATATCTTTATTGCTTTCCCTTGGTTGTCTAATTAAGTCTGAACTGGCACCAGAAAAGCTCCATTTAGGTTTTTGATCCTTGGCTCTTTCTTTCCCTCTCTGCTGTAGTTTCACCTCCATGCTCTCCTGGGGCACTGAAAAAAGAAAAAAACCAAATCACAGGTGTGATTTCTAAATTGCTGTCTCTTTTTGAAAAATTACGGGGGAGCGGATTGCTGCTGGAGATGGGAAAATTTATTAACTTTTTTTCCAAGGCAATTGGGGTTAAGTGACTTGCCCAGGGTCACACAGCTAGAAGTGTTAAGTATCTGATGTCAGATTTGAACTCAAGTCCTCCTGAATTCAGGGCTGGTGCTCTATCCACTGCACCACCTAGATGGCCCCCAAATTTCCTAATTTTCTAAGTTTGAGGTGGGGGAAAGAAGGTGGATTCCTCATATTGCTCTGATTTGTATTTAAAACCATTCACAATCTGGTTTCAACCAATCTTTTAATTTATTTAAATTGCATGTAATTTCTTTTCATTGGCTCAACATTCCAGCCAAACTATTTGGTCTAGTAAGAAGAAGGTTATATTTAAAAATCAGGGTAACTAAGTTCAAATCCTAACTCTTTCACTAACTGGCAAGGATGTGCCATAGTTAGTTCATCCTGGCTTATGAGAGACAAATATTCAATTTTTGGTATGAGTATTTATGTCTTTGAAAAAATGGGCAAATATTGCAAATCATTGCTTGACTCTGTTTAATTGATTTAGACAATCAACAAAGAACTAAATCAAGACTTAACAGAGAAAGTGTTAATGGTGCCAATTAGACTTAAAAATGTCTTGTGCCTTTTGGGAGATCCAGTTAAACATTTACTATCCCTTCCCCACCATGTTAGATAAGTCACTTAATCTATCTGGACCTCAGTTTCCACATTTGTAAAACAGCATCATTGTGATGGAATACTAGAAAGACATATATGGTTGTAATGGAATACTATTGCGTTATAAAAATATTGATGGGCAGGATGGCTTCAGAAAAACTGGACTTACATAAACTGGTATTGAGTGAAGTGAGCAGAACCAAGAGAACATTGTATAGTAATGTTGTACAATGATCAGCTTAGTTATTTCAAGCAATATAGCAATCTGAGACAATTCCAAAAGATTTATAATGAAAAATGCCATCTACCTCCAGTGAAAAAAACTGATAAGAGTCTGATCAAAGCATATTGTTATTTTACCTTCTAATATTTCTTAGTTTTTAATCTGTGTTTTCTTTCACAACATGACTAATATGGAAATATGTTTTGCATGACTGCACATGTATAACCTTTATCAGATTGTGTGTCCTTCTCAATGGAGGGGGAGAGGAAGGAAGGTAGAAAAGAATTTGGAACTCAAAATTATTAAAACTTCCTTATTTTTGCATGTAATTGGGAAAAAATAAAAAAAAATTAGAAGCAAGATCTCAAAGAGTCAGACAGAATTGAAGCAACTGAATAATATTTATATAGCACTTACAGATCTAACAGGTGAACTATTCATGTCTTTCTTAGCTTATGATATCACCTTTTATGTACACATGGTAATCAAGTACACATTTTGACCTTATGTTGGTATATGATACCAAAATTTTGTGGCTAGTAGGGCAAAACCCAAATGGGGATGCAGTGGATAGAATGCTGGTCCTGTACTCAGGGGAATTAGACTCAAACCTCAATTTTAATATTTATTATCTCTGTGCCCTTAAACAAGTCACTTTCTCTATGTTGACCTTTGGGCATCTAACCTTTCTATTTCTCAGTGGATGGGCATAAAGATATGTGGTCAGGAAAACAATCCTAAACCCATTTCTAAGAATACTTCAGACTCATGTCTGAAGGCACCTATACTTCTTGACCTCCACCATCACCTCCTCTTTCTTGAGAGCATGGGTTTTGGGAGTTTAAAAGGACTTAGATATCTAGTCTAAACCTTTTAGGGAAACTGAAGGGAGGAGAGGTGAAGAGACTTTGTCTACTGCTCCAGAAAGTGAGAGAGGTTAGTGGAGACAGAGAGAGAAAGGGAAAAGGAAATGGAGAGAGAAATATATTTGTTGGGTTGGCGGTGGGGAAGACTTATAAATAGACTCAGGGCCTGTTTTCTTTGGATGCTTCATCACTGGGAAAAGGTTTATAAGAAAGACAGGACATGGGAGAAACAGAAGTTATTCTCACTAAAATTTTCCAACCCTGGGGCCCACTCTGAGGTTCCAGAAATCAGTCATTACTGTAATTGCATTTGGTTTTGATTAAACAAATCAGAGAAATTGGCATGCAAATGAGGAGACTGCTCTAGCTCTTGGATCTTGGCCAAAACATTAAGTAGGAAGGTGGGATTCAGGTGTGAGGGAAGAGACCCTGGAAAAATACATTGGCTCCTTCTTTAAGCAGCCCCCCCCCCCCCCCCACCTCCCAGCAGTCTACCCTGCTTCATTTGTACTGCTCCTAGACAAAGCAAAATCCAGCTTTGGGTTCAGGTCCTAAGCATGTCATTGATTTGCTTTATGATCCTGGATAAGTCACCATTTTAGGAGTACTTCAGGTTTTCACAAACCTTTTCACAAAGCTTTTCACAAACATTATTCTAACTGAGTTTCAAAATAATCCTGTGAAATTGGCTGGGAGCTTATTATTCCAATTTTATAAAGAAGAAAAATGTGATCCAGAGATGGATCATATATCTAGAATTTGGCAAAGATGAATCAAAACTTTGTCTTCTGACTCCAAGTCCACACTTTTCTTTTTATATCCCACAACCTCAAGTTTTCTGTGTCTGAATAGCATGACCTTTAAAATGGGAGAAATATTACCTGCCTATTATTACTATTATTACCTTAGAGAAAGATTATGAATGTAAAATGAAAGTGCAAATCAAATCTTCTTTGAACAGGATGGAAAAGTGTGCTACTAACCATCTTTTTTCTTTTCTCTTAGATAGAATGGCTATTTAAATTTAATGAGAAGATGAGACTCACAGCATAAGAACCTAATATTGGGAAAGATTGGAGGAAAAAGGAAAAGGGGATGACAGAAGATGAGTTGACTAAATAGTGTCATGGACATGATTAACATGAACTTGGACAAACTTTGAGACATACTGAAGCATAGAAAAGTCTGGCATGCTATGGTCTACAGGGTCACAAAGAATTGTCAAACAAATCTGAACAAGTGAACAATAATTATGCTTAAAATTTGGGTAAGTGCTGTTGAGCAGGTAAGCATTATTTCCTAGATTATAGCTTGATTACTTGAATTCTTGGAAGAATAATTGACTGAAGTCAATCAATTTAATCTTTTTTAAACAAATTATTTTTAAAACAAATATTAAGCAAATCCATACAACATCAAAAACAATATATCTAAGTTAAATGAGTGTTTAAATAGTCAAGAACATGTGAATATAGATTATCTTAGAGCAAGATTTAAAGGACTATAATTCCACATTCATCTTCAGCCTCTTCTAATCACTTTTTGAGGAAAAGCATGATGATTATCATAGACTCAGTGGAAGAATTTGGAAGATGCAGTGACCTGCCCACTTTCCTCTCTCCTTTCTTTAGGAGGGAAGTGGAGAAAATGGATGTGCTATAGCTAAAAATAGGAATCCATGAAGCAAAGTATGCATATTTGTTTGGAGTGTCTCAGGAGTCATAGTCACTTATACTGTAGAAAATTTAAACTTTGAAATCTCCTGAGGTGATTTAATTTGTCTCACTTCTGGGCCTGAAAAGAAAAGGTTCTCTAAATTACCCTTAACCTCTTGGAGAAGGAATTTTTTTGTTCCATTCAAAGGGTTGTTCAGTTTCTCTTTGAAGCCTTTTATTTATTTTTATTAATCTTATAATTATAACATTTTGACAGTACATATGCATGGGTAACTTTTTACAACATTATCCCTTGTACTCACTTCTATTCCAAATTTTCCCCTCCTTCCCTCCACCCCCTCCCCTAGATGGCAGGCAGTCCCATACATGTTAAATGTGTTATAGTATATCCTAGATATGTGTGCAGAACCGAATTTTGTTGTTGTTGTTGCAAAGGAAGAATTGGATTCAGAAGGTAAAAATAACCTGGGAAGAAAAACAGAAATGCAAACAGTTTATACTCATGTTGTAGAAGGAATTAATCGAGGCTTGCCATACTGAGTTTCTGGAAATATTGGCCACATTTGCAGGATATTCCTTCCTATTCCTACTTCCAGAACAATTTCATCAGCCATAATTGAGGGGAGCAATCCTTTTGAAAAAGTGGCCCACCATCCTCATGACTACTTTTACTAACTTAGTGTTACTGGCAAGCCAATCTACTTGAAATAGCAAGCAAGATTCTCTGAGGGAGAAATAGGAGGAAGGCCTGTGCCAGGAAGGTCAGACAACTCCATCATCAACTCCATCATCATCTCCCTCTCAAATTCTGATAAGATAGGCCAGAACCTTCAGCCCAACAGTCTCAGGGATATCAATGTGTTCCTATTCCCTCCCCATCTTTAGCACCAATTCAGCTCTTTTAGCCATGATTGAAGGGAATAATGTCTATGAAGAAGAGGTCCATCATTCACGTCACCACCATCTGTTGACCAGCATCCATGAATAGACAGGCAAATCTAAGAACCTGAAGACAGAAGTATCCCCTAGATCACTAGCCTTGTTCCAAGATGATCCCTGCAGCCATCTCTCTTCACTAGAATCCCTGGCACTATGAAATGGTTCAGATTTTATTAGTGGAAATAACATTAAAGAAGATGCATTATCATTTGTTCTACTATTATAACCTAAGGACCATGGGACCTTTCCATTTGACTTGTGAGACCTCCTGTACATTGTGTCTCCCCCATTAGTGCAGAAACTTCTTGAAGCAGTCACTTTCTAGCAGAGATTTTCAATGAGCAAATAAAAGCTTTTTCATCTCTCCATCCATCTATCCATTCATTACCTTTTGAGTATTAAAAAACTACTTCTAAATGATTTAAATTACCTTTTCAATCTTCTGAGAGCTAAATCCTTCCCTTTTGAATCTTACCTTGGCTTATGACAAATTAAAAAACAAAAGATATATGAGACAGAGTTCTACTACTAGAATGGATAAAACCTTTCAGTTTGGCTTCCCATTAGTATTTTCCTTGGCATCTGGCTTCTAATCTAATTCACATTTCTTCCTTTTATTAGGTAACTTGAAATTCCTAATAACTATCAAAATTTTTTTACAGTGTTTTAAAGTTTACAAAATATTCTCCTCACAACAAGCCTGAAGTAGGTAATATAGTCACCAAGCATTACTATTACCATTTTTTATAGATAAGAGGAAAAGTGATTTGTCTGTGGTTAGAAAGCTAGTCAGAATTTATGGAATTGCTGTTTTTTGACCTTGAGTTTCTCTATCTTGCCCAGGCTAGAAGTATAACAGCCACTCATGGGGCCCTTCTCCCTGCTGATCAGCAAGGAGACTTGTTCCATCTATATCTTTCTTCAGGTAGCCTTTAGGACCCCCTGCTACTAGAGGCTCACCATATTGGTGTTAAATTTAGTGCAAACAACTGATCTATTTTAGCTACACTGCTGCAACTGAATTTAAGCGATATACTGCTCTCTGCCTTCCTCATCCTAAGAAATCCAGGCGTCTACCACCTTACCCAGAGGGGCTGCATAATTTGAGCGGAGGTCTGTTACTCTTGGCATAGCCATCTTTCTCCTACGCCAAATACCTCTCCAATGATTCCCTTATCAACCAAACTGAGCTGTTAATTAGGCTTGCTTTTGCTTATAATAATAACAATTCTAGGACCTTCTGGAGATAACACAATACAAAGGAATGATTCTAACAGTGGGAATCTCAGGTCTTGGATCATCTTGTGGGAAGTAGTTTGGGGCAATCGAGGGGGGATAAATGTGGAAAGCGTTGTGTCTCCCAAGATATCAATCTCTTTGGGACTCTTTTTTAAGATGAAAATTATGAATTAGGTGACGTTGAGGATCCTTTTAGTTATACTTTCTGTGAAATCCCACTGCTGTTCTGCAAGCTTTTGGTCCTGGGCGCCGTCCTAGAGCCCTCAGTATTCCCACCCACTTGTACAGTCTGCACCAGCGAGGTGGAGGCACGTGTGTCTCTGTCCTTGGTACCATCAGGGTTGTTGAGCTGATGGCTCTCTCCTCTTTCCATCCTCACCTTTCTCCTAAGGAAAGGAGGGAGGGAGCAGAGGGAGGATTGGCAATGTGTTTAAGTTTACAGCACCAGGAGCTGGAGAGAGGGAAAGGGGATTAATTAGAGGTCAAGAGGGCACTGATAGTGCCAGGAGAAAGAAACTTTTCAGCAAAAAATCAATTCTGTGTCCGCAGGCTCTGAGTATATTTACCATATTCAAAAACTCCCATTAAAAACTGTTGGACAGTACCTTTCCCCTTTCCTCTGGCTGGAACTTACCTATAATTTTTCCAGGGCTAAATAGAACTCACTCTGGCTTGGGGAACTCACAAACCCCAGGGACCTTGGGCAGATAGTTCAGAGCTAATAGGTAACACTAGCTTCAGACTAGACTATTAAATTTGTGGGGTTGGCATTCTGCTCACCTCTCTTACCCTTTGGATCCTTTTGGCTCTGTCCTAGACCTCCCACTTTGCCTCTCCTCTTGTCTCTTGTAGCTTGTCATCTCCCATCTGCTTTCTGTCTCTCCCTCTCCTACATCCTTCTCTTTCAGTAATCATCAAATTCCAGAATCTCACATTTGGATAGGACTTTAGAGTCTATCTAATCCCATTTAACCTAATTAAAAATAACTTCAACAGAATTCCTAGCATAAGGTACTTTTATAAACTATTAATTATTAGGAGATCATTCCTTATATGCAAAATTATCCTGATATTGCCTTCTAGGACCAAACAGAATAAATCTAACCTCTGCTACTTGAAAGCTTTTCAAATATTTGATGACAGACATCATGTTCTATTCAAGCTGTCTTTCTCTCATTCAGTTTTAATACTTCCAGTTCTTTTAATCAATTCTTATACAATATGGTCTTCAGTCAGCTTTTCAGTATCAATAGTTTTTCAATAGAATGTGACTCCCAGAACTGAACACAAGCATTCCAGATGTGAACAGACTAGGGCAGGAGACAGCCAGATAATTACCTCCCTAATCACGGGCTTCTTTTAAGATAGATGGAACTCTCTTTACCTTTTTTAAAAATAAGTTTTATCAGTGGCTTTTGTGACTTTCATTACTCACCACTCATTCCTGCCTTAGAAATATAACTTCCTCTTACATAAATAAGAAAGAGAAAAAGAGAAATAGTTAAATCAAAAGATAGTATGATTCTATCTGAAAACTACACAATATTCTTCTCTATATGTCCCCCACTTCTACCAGAGGAGGAAGGTGTATTTTATTATCTATCATCTGGGACCATTTCTAATTTTTCAGTTATTCAGTCTGGCTTTCTTTTAGTTATCTTTCCATTGACATTGTTGTAATAAATCAAGCATTTTCAGGGGTCTGAACATATGATTCATTCCCTTTGAATGTGTGGTCCTTACAAATTTGCAAATGAACTGCTATCTCTGCTTTGTGAAACAGAATTTTTTTAACCTAATTGTATTTGTAAGGTTACCTCTATTTCTTTCCTGGAACTTAAGCATGTAGAGAGATGGTATGTCCAGGTGTTAATTATGTAGAAAACAAGTTAAATAGTAGTGCAATATCTGAATTAGCCAACACATGACATTCTACTTGGGCTATTAGCCCCTACTTCATCAGGTATTATCCAATGCATGATGAAGAATCTAGCAATAGGAAGGGAGTGGAATCTAGCTTGAGCACCTTCTGCAGTACCTCTGTTGATTTCTGAGAAAGTATACAGCATACAATTGTCTAGGTTGCTCCTGCAGTATTCTCATGTCAACATCCTAGCACCAAAACACCTTTGAGTAATTCTTAATGGGTCAGATTTCAATTTAGTCTAAGAAATTAAATGAAAATTGCTCAAAATGTTAAAATATTAAATCTATCTTCTACAACTGACGCTGAGCCTCTACCTCACAGCAGGTGTCCATTCTCTCAGACTATTTTCCACTGCTTACATAGGTTCAGACACTTGGTATTCTGTGTACATAGAAAAAATGAAAAGTAATGTAATCCAAACAGTCTTGTATGGAGAAAGTTAACATCAATGTTCTCTCACTCACAGTCTTTCTTCCAGATCTCTTTTCTTCAATTCTGGGTCTGTGGGTATAGGCAGAGGTAGATCTAATAAGATGTACCTCCATCACCAAAAATACTTTCCTCAAGAGAAAATTCATAAAGTGTTGGACATGATGAACAATGTCATCAAATCTAAAATTTACTCTTAACAGGGAATGAATAATTATCTATTGTAATAACTCACACATTTTCAGGGCTTTTATCACATGATTCATGGATTGTGTATAGCATCATCTAAGGAGGGCCCCAGTCCACCTCAGACAACAAATACTACATGGGACTTATTAAAAGCAAAGAAACATGTCAGCCAAGGAAAACATTGGGTTTCAGTACAAGGAAAGACATTTGTACAATCTTACCTAGGGTAGTGGAATATTACCAGAGGAATAACTTCTCAAATAGAACAAAAAACATGGAAAATGAGTCTGTATAAAACTGGTTGTGATTCAACTAAGCCAACTTCAAAACATCTATAGGCAAAACCAGAAGGATAACAAATAGACACAAAATGGAACAGATTTGCAAACATTTCTAGAATAATTTCTCATTGTCCATGATAGTGAAACCACTACATTTGGATTCTTACATTGAAAGAGACTAAAGTTTTAGATGAGAAAGTAGAAAGGACACTTGAGATAGTGACTAGGCCAGACCAAGTACACATAAAAGACATCTGTGCTGCAGACATAATTTTGTAAGTACTGAGGGAACAATTTTCCAAATACCTGGAAGAGAAGAATGTACCAAATGGTTGGAAAAAAATCACAGATGGCATCATTACCCAAAAAAAGGTAATTAAGAGGACACCAGCATCTACCTCCCCATATGCCTACTTTCTCATCTCTATAAAATCCTTATGAAAATGATCTTTACATGTATCAAGGGTACCTTTGATGAAAATATGTGAAGGGAACAGACAGGCTTTCATAAACAATTTTATATAGCAAACCACGTCTTCACAGTCCCACAATTAGATGAAAAGTGATAGAATTTATTTTTTGTTGTTTGTTAGTTTGGCTCTTTGTTTAGTTTGTTAATTTTAGTTTGTTAGCTTATCTTTCTTGTTAGTTACAGAAACCTAGTAAATAAAAAATTAAACTTAGTAAGTGTTGGACTATATGACCTCTAAAGTCTCTTTTAGTTCTGCATCTACTCTCCTGTGATAGAGAAAAAAAATCACTAAAGTATCTCTTTCAAAGAACCTCTTATGCATAGATCATAGCCATACAATATTCTTTTATATGTACAATCATAGAGATAACCTTGTTCAGTAATTCTCTGATTATCATCATTACACAATGCATAAAATAAGTTAATGCCCACTTGTCAAAAGTATTTGTTTATATCTAGCCCAGAACTCAAAGGAAAAGTGTTTGATTCTTTGATGATAGTAAGGTACTCTAATTTTTTCAAAATTCAAATAGCACTGTGATTATCAAGCTTCCTCAGTGAGATTAACAGATATTCAAAAGAGATTGGCCTAACAATCCACACGGGAAAAACCAAATGGATGAAAAATTCATGTTGCTTAAATAACAACATGTAGTTGGAAAGGCAATTCATTGAGTTAGTTCATCAGTACCTCATTCTTGAATAGAACTTGCAGATGGATGATGAGCTGAGCAAAAAATTGAGCAGGAGAAAAAGAATGGAAAAATGATGCAGCACTTTCAACAACCCCAAGCCGCTCCCTGACCCAAAAACTACTCTAAGATTTTGACATCAATATACTTCTGCTGATGCTGGCTGTAAATTATAGGTCCCAACAATCTCCAAAGAATCAAAATTAGGGCTGAGTCCAAAATGTAATGGTGAAACACATATTTCAAAGCATGATGAGGTACCATAAGAGATATCTTTCAAGTAAGCAAAATTGGAAGATGAACTTATCCAGTTAGTTATCAAGAGTTAAGGGTGACAGATAGGCCGAATGCTGGACTGGTACTCAAAATTTAAAAAAGGAATTAGAAGAAAGTCTTGAATAGCTTCTTCCCAAACAAGGATTTATAGGGGCATGGGACAAAAGGAGACTCAAGATGAGGAGTCATAATGGGCTGGAATCAGTACCAATAGAGGGAATACCAATATCAAGGCGATCTAATAGTTGTATTGAAATTATTAAGGGGATTGTATTAACTGACCTTTTTTCAGCAGAAAGCAGAGAGAGTTCAGAATGGAAAAATACTGGCTTTGGATTTAGAGAAGAGCCTGAATGCTGAGACATTTACTGTCTCTGTGACCTTGAGTAACCCATGGGGACTTCACTGGGCTTAAGTTCTCTCATATTTAAAGTGAATAGGATTGTTCTGGATGATCAATTTTATATTCTATGATTCTATGTTAAAAAAAAATAAAGCCTATCCTTACCACCACATCTCAGAGTTTAGTTGTTGATGCAATTAGCTTTATCGTCAAAAGTATTTGTCCCTAACTAGCACAAAGTTCAAATGGAAGAGGGATTAATTCACTGTTGATTGTAAGGTATTCCAAGTTATTTTTTTTTTGTTCAGAAAACATTATGATTTTCAAGCCTTCCACAACTCATCATTTAAACCTTCCTTATTGTTGGGTAGTCTTTAATAAATTTCCACTATAATGTTACTTCTTTTCTTCCCTCCATTTATTTTCAGAGGTTTATATTTTCTTGACATATAATAGTACCCATTCCCCTTTTTGAAGCAATTTGATTTCTTGTAAAAAGGTATATCTTTCTGTGGCAGTATATGGATTACATACAACCTAATTACATAAATTATGACAAATGTGTTATTTTATACATGTAAGATTTTATGTGACCTCTTCATCCTGAGGTTTCTAGTTTAATTTGTTGTCTATACTCTACATTTGTGTGTGGGAGGTGTGTTTGTTTATGTATTTGTATGTGAAGTCATGAACATCACGGGTGTTGTTCTCCCTAGATAATCTCTTCATTGAATTCCTGGGACTCAAAACTGATATGCTTCTTCCTATGTTATATTCAATTAGGGCATCTGAGTTAAGATTTGTATATTCACAATACCCTTCTTCCCCAGGCACATTTTGCTTAAAATCCTTTTTATTAGATATGATAGTCTCTATACAATATATTCTTCGCAGGGATGCATTTTATCCCTGGACTTTACTGTACCTTAAGCCATAGGCCAGAATTCCAAATCCTAATAAGAGTGACCCTTCCCTTAATCAATTGTTCCTTTCTCATATCTTCTTTTTTTCTTTGGAATCCCCTGCCTTTAAACGACAGTAGTGATATAAGTATTTTCAAGTAAGCAAAATTGGAAAATGAACTTAGTCAGTTATTTATCAAGAGCTAAGGATGGCAGGTAGATAGGCTGAATGCTGGACTGATACCCAAAAATTTAAAAAAGAATTAGAAGAAAGTCTTCGGTACATTGAATAGCTTCTTCCCAAACAAGGATTTATAGGAGCATGGGACAAAAGGAGACTCAATGCCCATAAGGTCTTTAGTTCCTTGCTCAGGACTTCATAATATCTAGTACTGCTTTCTGGCAGTACCTATATTCCCACATGAATTAACTGAACAAGTCTTGAAAGACTTGCTGTCATGTCTTGGATGCTCTTCCAAGGAAGCCCCTTCCCTAATATTAAGTTGACACCTTGTTCTCCCTCACTTGAAAGCCACTCATCAACCAACAAAACTCATTTCTTGGTGATCTGACCAAGACATATGATAACTTTTGATGGATCACTGGACTAGAGATTTAATTATGTATTTGTATGTGAAGTCATGAGCATCACTAGTGTTCTTTTTCCTGGAAAATCTCTTCATTGAATTCCTGGAACTCAAAACTGATGTACTTCTTCCTAAGTTATATTCAGTTAGGGCTGGAAGGAATCTTAAATGTCATCCAATCCAATCTTCTCATTTTCTTTAAGTCCACAATGGTTAAATAACTTGCCTCACATCTCACAGGAATTAAGACAGAAGAGAGATTCATAATTGGGTTTTCTAACTTCCTTTGACTCTGTGGAGCTACTTATTATTTTAAAGAAGAAGCTGCTTCCTTCTAAGAGAATTCAAATATATAATTTGTGTATATGCACAGATTATTTGCTTCATATATTAATGTCAAGTATGTAAATATATTCATATATACTTCATATGAATGCCATATATTTCATATATGGTATTCCAAATTATTTGCTACATTTATATTTATATGTTTTATATAAATTTGCTTTTTACACACACATGTACACTAGTGTACAAAGGTCCTTTTTTGCTTCCTGTCTTGTGTTACACCCTTTATGCCTGACAAAGATCAGTGTTCTTCTATGATTCTGTAACTTATTTTTATTGTCTATTCTTCCTAGTAAGTACTTATTCTTTTCTCTCACGGAAAACTCACTGTCTCTGATAATTGGGCTAGAAAGTCAACTAGCCCTTTCACTTTTCCCAGACCCAATCCAACAAACACCTCCTATGTATAAAATACTGTGCTAAACTTTGGGGATACGAAAATAAAACAAAAACAGTCCCTGCATTCAGGGAGCTTACATTGTATTTGGAGGAAGCACCAAACAAACAGATGTATCTATATATGATAATTTCAGAGAGAGAGAAACCATTTACAACTATAAGAATGAGGATAAGTTTTCTGTAATAAATGGTCCAAAAACTGAGCTTAAAGGTATCTGAGACCTGGAGGGCTAAAGATGAAGGGTGAGTAAATTAACAAGTTGTGCAGATACAAAGGCAGGAAATAGGACAAGTTCAGGTTACTTGTCTAGGTCAATTTGCTTAAAAGGTAGAGTGCATAAAGGGAAGCAATGTACTTTTGAAATACATGGGAGCCACCTGACAGTGGCTGCTGGAGATCCAACCAGAATGGATCTCCTTTTGTGAGAGAATGATACAAGGAGACTGAGAGGCTGTTGTGTTGTCTGACCTCTCTCCTCTTCCCTCTGCCTCCAATTTATCTTATTCCCAGTCAGCAAAGGCTGCCCTGCAGCTCCTTCAGATGTGATGATCTGTTAAGGGCCAGAACTTACAAGGATTCTTACAAGGTGGAACTGATGAGACAGTGGTTATCTAGTTTAGCATGGTGCTTAATAGTTCTCTAGTTCAGTATGATTGATTTAATCTTACAACAAATAATGGTTCCCTAGGGATATAATGATTGGTTTATACTCAGTGTACTGTATATAAACTGGGACAAACTCAGCCAGAGAGAGACTCAGAAGGAGACTGGAATAGACTCAGGGAAGACCGAGGACTGGAGACTGGGACAGACTTCAAGACAGAGACTGTCATGGTGGTTGGTCCTCCTGCTTCCCCCACAGAAACCAAAACACATTCTGGAGGACCTCCAGAAAGCTGGCCCGGGCCCCAGGCAAGGAAACAAGACTTTGAAGGAGACAATAAAGAATTTGGACTTTATCCTTGGCTATTCTCATGGTGATTACTCTGCTGAAACCAAGGCTAGTCCAGAGACCTCCAGAAAACCAACCAGAACACTACAATGATCCACAGCTGTGGAAGTTCTCAGAAAATTGACCTGTCCCTTAATAATGAACAAATAATTCTGGAAAGATAGGTTGGCTGGAGCCAGAATCTGAAGGACTTTAAAGGCAAAATAAGTAGCTTATGTTTTATCCTTATGATGAAAGAGAACCACTGAAGATTCTTGAGAAGGGAAGCAGCATGTTTAGATTCAAGTTTTGTAAAGCATTTTTTTATCAACTGTGTGTGGATAGATTGAAAAGGAAAGAGCCCCAAAGCCTTAAAGTCCAATTAGAAGACTGGTGCAATAGTCCAGATGAGAATAATTGGGAGTCTGAACTAAGGTTGAGACCATGTAATGGAGAAAAAAAAAGATGAATAAAAGACAGATTAGTAGAATAGACAAGATTTGGCAATTGATTGGATATGAGGAGTGAGGAAAAAGGAGGAGCCCAAGATTGTGAATGGAACGTGGATTTCAATAACTCAAAGAATTATGGTGGCCTCCTCTGAAATAGAGACGTTTAGAGGAAATGCAAGTTTAAAAGGAAGATAATGAGTCCTATTTTGGACATGTTGAATCAGAAATAGAAATCCTGTTGGAAATGCCCAATGGAAGATGTTGATAGAAGACTAGAGGTTAGACAGGACTTGGGCTAGATATGTCAATTAAGGGGTCAACAGTATAGAAATCATCATTGAACCCATGGGAGCTAATAACATTACCAAGAATATAGGGTACATATAAAATATAGGGTACATAATACAAAAAAAGAGTAGAGAGCTTGGAACAATGTTTATGCTTCAGCTTTAGTATTTGAACTTTCTGAATTAATTTCTATAAGTAATGACTGGTTTGACCTCCTTGCTGACCAAGGAACTCTCAAAAGTTTTTCATAGCACCATAATCCGAAAGCATTGATTCTGTGTTGCTCAGCTTTCCTCAAAGCCCAGTTCTCACAGCTATGTAAATGATAGTTATTGTTTATTGTGTCTGGTCCAAAGTCATAGAAGTGGTAAGTTATAGAGTGGGTTTTGAGTGAGTTGTTTTAGCTGAAGAATTTATTGCCTGATGACTAGTTTCTGTGCTGGGAGCTTTCTCTTGTTGGTCCTCAGAATCACAATCCATCCCATTAATCTTCATCCTTCTTTTCATTCATCTCCTCATTCTCCAATCTAAGGGGAAGGGAAAATACATGTATCAGCTTGGTAGGAACAGCAAGAGTTTCTGTGCCACTGGACCAACCTTTGAGAAGACAGAATAATTGTTATGTTACAATGAGGTAGTAGAGAAGGACTTTCATGGAGGAAATCATATCCTACATATTAGGTAAATTATGTATTTTGATACAGTTCAAATTTCCAGTTCCCTTGACTTTCGCGCTTTAGTACATAAGCAGGGGCATTTCTCTCAGCTCTTTTATTCACTAGGAAAGCCAAATATCTTCTGGGTGAGCCTTAAGTGAATCTTTTCCTCCAGGGTTACATTTGTCCTCCTGGAAGCTACCCAAACTCCAACTTGCCTGGACTTCAGGGCCTCTGCCCACAGACCCTGAAGCATGGATTTGGAGCTAGAAGTGACCTTTTTAAAAATAGTACTTTATTTTTTCCAAATACATGCAAAGATAGTTTTCAACATCCACCTTTGCAAAATGTAGTTGGAAGCGATCTTTGAGGTCATAGTATTAAATTTCATCATTTTACAGATGATACTGAGACCCAGAGAAGCTAATTAAAGTGTCTATAATCATACAGGTAGTGTCTGAGTTGGAATTTGAGCCTATTCTGATTCTGAGTCCAATACTTTATCTGTAAACCATATGGCCACTTTCACTTCTCATTTTGGGGTGGGGACTTAGCACTCAGGATGACCTCACCTGAAGCTGATCTTGCATCTAACAGGGTCTCCTTATTTTCTATCTTCATCCCAATAACTCAGCAGTTTATGATTTCCCTCCTCCAGAATTCTGTCTCTTTCCCTTCTCCTGGTCATAGAATTAGAGATCTGGGGCTTGAAGGCTCCTTAGAGGTAATTTAGTCTGGTCTGCCCCACCCCCACAATGAGAAAACTGAGACATTGAGGATAAGGATGATAAGGGGTTGGGTAATGAGGATTGATCAAAAGTTTTCATAATTCTAACTTCAGTGTCTCATCCAGCATCCACTCAGGGGCCTAAGGTCATTCCATTCAAGTCAGCCCTGGCTTCATCTCAAATCTCTCCTAGTCTAACCTCCTCCCTCTCCTTCTGTTTCCTCCTCCTCTTCCTTTGTAAATTTCTAGTTTTCTTCAAAGTTTAACTCAAGGATCACTCCTGCCTGAAGTCCTTCCTAATAATATCCCTCTCTCTTCCCACCAAAATTAATGTCTATACTATCTTTTTTGTATGTATTTTTGTATATATGTCAGTTCTGCCTCACTTAGATTCAATTTGCGTGTAAATCAAGACATCACTTTTGTGAAGTCATTGATCTTCAAGAACAAAGAATGAAAAAAGGAAGTGAATATTATTTCTTTCTGCCCCTACCTCATAGAAGGTAAGCTCCTTGAGGGAAGGGATTCTTTCTTTCTTTGTTTCTTTCTTTGTTTCTTTCTTTGTTTCTTTGTTTCTTTCTTTGTTTCTTTCTTTGTTTCTTTCTTTGTTTCTTTCTTTGTTTCTTTCCTTCTCTTCTTTCTTTCTTTCTTTCTTTCTTTCTTTCTTTCTTTCTTTCTTTCTTTCTTTCTTTCTTTCTTTCTTTCTTTCTTTCTTTCTTTCTTTCTTTCTTTCTTTCTTTCTTTCTTTCTCTCTCTCTCTCTCTCTCTCTCTCTTTCTTTCTTTCTTTCTTTCTTTCTTTCTTTCTTTCTTTCTTTCTTTCTTTTCTAGCATCTAGGATAGTATCTAGCACATAAGTTGGTACTTCTGCTAATTGAAAATTGACTAATTATTTGATCAACTAGTAATTGATCAATGGAATTTAGCAAAAGACATTAACAAGAGAATGCAATGGGCCCAGGAAATTAGAATGATCAATAGTAGCTGACCAGGACAAATGGTGTTACTGAAGTCCTTTATCAGAAGCCTCCCTCCTATCCTTCAACAGAAGTCTGGGCTATTATCTTTGGTCAAAAGAAATAAGATGTACATTTGCACTATAGGACCTTGAAGTTTAAAAGACCACAAAGGTAAGTTAGTTCAACTCAAATTTGAATAGATTTTTTTCCTATGACATCCCCTGGTCAGCCAGTCTTATTTGAGGAGGAATTCACTACTGATAAAGGAGTCAATTATATATTTATTTTTATATAGCTCATTGGTTAGACTAAAAGGAAGTCAGGATGACCTGAGTTCACATACTTCTTCTGTCACATATTGACTATGTCACATATTGACCCTGAACAAATTACTGAAACTCTGTGTTCCCCAGGCAACTTTCTAAAGACTATAATTTGCAGAAAAGTGCATTAATAAAATTTTCTCACCTGAGAGTTCCTTACACATGAAACCAATGATTAAGGTCCTATACTACCTATCTTATTAATAGGGTTCCATGTGCAACTACCTTTGTCTCCCTCCTTTACAGATCCTCTACATGAATGGGTTCCTTTAATATAATATTAACTATTTGGGAGTAGGGACTTTCTTATTTGTTGTGTTTGTAACCCCACTACTGGCACAGTGGCTGGCACATTGTTAGAGCTTCATTTTGCCTCAGTTTCCCCATCTGTAAAATGAGCTGGAGAAGGAAATGACAAACCACTCCAGTGTCTTTGCCCAAAAAAGTTCCAAATGGGGTCATTGACAGGACTGAAATAATTGAACAAAAATGGGCCAAGCATTGTGCTAAGCTCTCAAGATACAAAAAGAGACAAACAACAGTTCCTGCCCTTAAAGAGTTTATAATTTAATGGGGAGACAACACACCAGCACATACACAAAGCAAGCTATGTACAGGATAGACAGGAAATAATTAAAAGAGGGAAAACACTGGAATTAAGAGAGATTATGCCCTTCCCCTCCTCAAGAAAATGTTTAAAACTATGTGTCAAAAATACAGGTTATGAAAGGGAAACCCCAAATTCATTCAAGGAGGCACCTTGGGAAGTGGGAAGAATGTTAGATTACTTGATGAAAAAAGATTTTAGTTTAAGTCTTGGCTCTGCTATTCAGAGCGGCAGTATGATAAAAATGGAAGGACTAGGGTCAGCTCTAGTGTCAGTTTAAATCCTACCTTTGTCATTACCTGGCTGACCTTGAACAAATTATTAAACTTATCTAGACCTCAGTTTCCTGTTCTTTAAATGGTATTGTACCAAATTTCCTCTCATGACTTTTCAGGTCTCCTAGAGATGAGAACTATAGCCAGAACTCTCTCCCCCTGCTCATATAACATAAACCTGAGGGCCCTGTCAGTCAAGGTATGTACCCAACTCCCTTTCTGGCTCTTCAGTTATTGTTCAGTCATTTTTTTTTAGTCATGTCTTATGCTTCATGACCTCATTTGGGGTTTTCCTGGCAAAGATATTGTAATGGTTTGCCATTTCCCTGTCCAGCTCATTTTGCAGACCAGCAAACTGAGGCACATAGGCTAAATTGACTTGCCCCAGGACTACATCACTAGTAAGTGTCTGAGGCTGAATTTGAATTCAGGTCTGTCTGCCTCCAGGCTGTGCACTGTATTCACTGTGCCACCTAGCTGTCCCTTTTCTCACTTTAACATCCCATAATCCCAACTCTGTGGCCTTGGGAAAGACAATTAAAGTTCTTCTAAAGTTCCTATTTTCTTCATGGAAGTAATAATCTTGGCACTGTTATGGGAATCAAATGAGATAATGGGTGAAAAGTACTTCGTAAAACTTAAAGGGGTAGTATAAATGTGGGCTATTAAAGGCCATAGAGTGAAACCCAGTGCTTTATCCAGGGTGACAGCTGAGCTCCTAGTGAAGCTGATTTGAAACCATGTTTTCTGCCTCCAAGTTCAGGACCTTGCCCAATGTATAACACTGCCTTAAAATGTTACCAAGCCTATATATGATATTTAGAGGACCTTTTTTTCCCCATTTTTCTGGACATACAGATAGATACACTAAAAGGGTCACCTAGAGGACAAGATAAAAAGTTCTCTTGATGGTTGTAGCTACTCATAAAGTCTCCTTGTATTATATATTCATAGATTTAAGATTGCAAGGGATCTCCAAGGTTGTTGAGTCTAACTTCTTCATTTTTAAGATGAGCAAACTGAGGCATAAAACATGACTTTCTTAGGATCACACAGATAATATTTAAAGACATAGTCATCCAAGGATATTAACAAGTGGATTTTGGAAGGGTAAATCAGTTATTTATTAAGAATATGAAAAATGCTCTAAATCATTATTGTGTAAAAACACATATTAAAACAACTCCGAGGTACCATCTCATACTTATCAAATTGACTAAAATGATAGAAATTGAAAATGACAAATATTGGAGAGGTTGTGGAAAAACTGGGATACTGACACATTTTTGGTGGAATTGTGAACTGACCCAACCATTTTGAAGAGCAATCTGGAATTATGTGTAGAGTTAAAAAACTGAATATGCTTTCAACACAGGCAGACAGAGAAAGACAGAGAGAGAGAGAGAGACAGAGAGATGTTCTTCTCTAATGTGGGATTGGAAGATGGAGAGGGAGGATCAAAACAGAGTTAAATCTAGTTCTTCATGAGTCCTTGTTCAGTGCCTTATGCATTATACCAGTATAACTCTCATCAGTTTTAGGGGTTCAGAGTTAGAAACACAAATGGGAATTTAGAATGAGAGGTGGCTAGAGCAAGGAGCAACAAGGAGCACCCCATTGAAGGTTCTCTTGGCAAAGGTACTGGAATGGTTTGCCATTTCCTTATTCAGCTCATTTTACATTTGGCAAATAGGGTTAAGTGACTTGCTCAGGGTCACACAGCTGGTAAGTGTCGGAGGCCAGATGAATCTTCTTGACTCTAGGCCTAGAACTATAGCTGTCTCTATACATATTAGACATGTAAGTATACAATCTATGATAGAGATAACAGAAAATGTGTACTAGAGACAACATGGTAGAGTGGAAAAAGCCCTGAATTTAACAGTCAAATTCTGATCCTGCCCCTTACTTGTGAAAGAATTTTTTCATCTTCAAAATTAGGATAATAATATTCATGTTGTCTAACACATGCCTACTGTGAGGAAAGCATGTGAGGTGCCTTATGTAAGTACTGAAGAGTGGTTGCACTCTATTGGGCTAGAGGGGCTTTGGGATATTGTTCTCTTTCCCTTCCCACCATTGCATACACACACCTCCACTGGACTGTTGGTACCAGGAAGTACTTCAAAGGTCAGTTAGGAATCTTCTCTTTGGGCACATTCCTGAGTTATAAATCATCTTAGCTTAGGTTGTGATGTTCTGCCTCAGTTTCCCTGATGGCAACCCCACTTTCTGGCCATTAGGACTGAGAGAATTAGGGCTGCGGAGCTCTGGCCACTCTGGTATCCCAAAGAGTCATAAAACTCCAGATGGCTTATCTCAAATAGATGGTACTCTCTCTTTCTGGCCCAGACTTCTTGTCTCCTGCTTGACTAGCTTCTTCACTCCCAACTTATCAGAATTTATGATCCTTCCTTCTTCACCCCCAACCTGTCAGAATTAAAAAGTTATGGTCCTTCCTGGAATTACCACTCTACATGCTCTGCCCCACCCTTGCCTTTCTTTCCCTGATAGCTGGAGCCCTATAAAAGTCTGGAATTATTTGCTTGTTGCTGGATGCTTTGAGACAAGAGTCCCATCCAAGCTGGCTGGCTATGGCTTTGCCATAGCAATCTCTCATCTCTGCCTTGCCTCAATTTCTCCAGCATTACAGGGAGGCTCCCTGATATCTCTGCAGGACAGAAGCCTATGCAGCTATGGGAACATCCCTCAGCCCAGCCCTGCATAAGAGATGGGATTATTTCAAAGAACATCTAACCCGAATCCCTCCTTTTATAGATGAGAAGTCTTAGGCCCAGAAAAGTTAAGTGATTTGTTTGAAGTTTTGCAAGGATACTAAATCACCAAATGGGGATTTGACCTCAGGTTCTCTGACCCCAAAGCCTTTTTAATGACACTATTGCTGAATTTCAGTTTCCTTATGCATAAAATGGGCGTTTGGGATTAAATGATCATGAAAGTTTATTCCAGTTCTGTCTCTATTCTTTGAGCAACTCACATCAATAGATCTCAGAGGTTGTCTTGTAGTAATTTTTTAAAAAATATTAATATCTTTTTATTTTTACCACTTTCATTTCCAAATATATCCTTCCCGTTTCCTTCTTCAGAATATCCCCTTGTAACTGAGAAAAAAGAAAAAAAAAAAAGAAAAGTAAAGGAGGGGGAAGCAGTTCTGGAAAATTATATCATGCTTACTAGGTTCCAGTCACTGTGCTAAGCATTTTACAAACCTGATCTCATTTGGTCCTTATAACAACCTTAGGGGATAGGGGCTATTAAACCCCTATTTTATGAATGAGGAAACACAGTTATTAAGTGTCTGAGACTGGATTTGAATTCAGATTTTTTCCAACTCCAGATTCAGAGCTTGATTAACTCTGCCACTTAGTTGTGGTTTTTTCTTTCTTTCTTCAGAACAAATAATCATTATAATTACACAGAATTTGGTTTCAGATTATTTATTGTTATGATTTTCACTTGTAATTACTGTCTATTGTTTTCTTGGTTCTGCTAATTTCACTTTTGCCCATTACTTCCCATATTTCCCTGAATTTTTCATATTATAGCACGATATTATTCCATTACATAAATGAACCATGATTTTATTTTAGTCATTCTCTAATCAATGAACATCTGATTTGAACAGAAAACTTCTTGTTCATGACACTGCCTGGTGTGGAATTTAAAACCAAAAACTGGGGGGGATAGGAATGAGAAGGGTACAAGAAGGGGAAAGGCTCATGATGTAATCATAGCATCCCTTCTCCCCTTTTTCAAATATCTGCATCTAGTATACTTCTCCCTGAGGTCATAGCCAAGCTTATCATAAATACCAGTAGACAGGGAACCAGTTCTGCATAAATAAAGGTCCACTGAGCTAGGATACAGGCTGATTGTCTTCTGTACTATGATCTCTTATATGTACATAGTGGGGTGGAGGTGAGAGCCCCTTTTTAAACTTTAGAAATCAATAACTATATAAATAAAAGGAAGTTCTTTGTAATTAGAAATTCATCTTAATCAGTAATGAGCCAGAAGGAAATAGAACAATTAAAAATTAAACTTGGAATAAACATACAAATGAATGCAAAAGATATTTGTTAAGCACTTATTATGTGCCAAGTATTGTGTTAAATGATGGGGATACATAGAAAAAGACAGTTTCTATTCCATAATCCCTGCTTTTAGGATTGGTTGCTATTGTGCTCTGATTCTTCTTGACCCCATTTGGGATTTTCTTGACAAAGATAATGGAGTGATTTTGCCATTTCCTTCTCCAGTTTACTTTATAGAAACTGAGGCAAATGGAGTTAAATGATGTGCCCAGGGTCACATAGCTAGTAAGTATCTGAGGCCATATGTAAAACTCAGGAAGATGTGTCTGCCTGACTCCAGGCCCATAATATGCTCACATTCTAATTGAGAAAGAAATTACATTTGGGACAGTTTAATTTCAGGGAACATAGAAACTCCCTCAATCAAGATAATTTCAAATCTTCAAGATGAGTTCAAATCTAGCTGGATGCTCCTTTCAGCTTTAAAGCTGTGATCCAATGACTATGACTTTCTCAGACTGGAAGATTCCTGAATAAATCACTTACTCTTTGCTATCTCAGTTTCCTCAACTATAAAATGGAGATAACACAGTATCTATCTCACAGGATTATTGTGAGGATCAAATGTGCGAAATTATTTTTTTTCTGAAACTTAGTTTCCTCCTTTATAGAATGAGATGGTCGCACTAGGAAATCCCCAAGGTCTCTTTCACTCTAAATATATGACCCTAAGAAAGAGTGATTATCATATAATGTATTCTTCTCTTATCCTTCTTACTAAGGAGTTATAAGCAGGAGAGTGAGGAAGATAATTCTTAGAGTCTTTCCCCCCAAGAATGTCTTGGGGGACAGGAATCGATCTTATTTTTGACTTTGTATTCCCAGAGACTGTTATTGTGATTCTGAAGCAGGTTGTGGTCCCTATAAGAAACTACTTCCTATTGATCTGTGATTCCTTTCTGCTTCCCAGCCCCTCCTGGCTGAGACATATCCTCCCCAGACAAGTTGTCTTTTCAGGATGCCAGAGCCTTTGATTCAGTTACAAATCCTGGTCAAAAAGCATCCCTTTGAATTCCAATAGGAGATTCCGGCTCTCCCAGCCCCCACTGGGTCTGAGCCAAGTTGGACTGCCCCAGCTCCCACTAAGACACTCAATATAAAAGAGCCAAACTAAAGCCCTCTCTTTGCAGAGGTCCCAAACATGCCAGCTCCATGCTTGGGATGCCAAGGGCCTCTGTCCACTGGATAATTTCTTTACCCTCATCTATTTCCCTAGTGCTTTAATAAATTCCTTTATGCTTCTCTGTCAGGATTTCTAACCTTACTTCCAATCCCCATAACAAACCCTTTTATCAATATAGATTTTCGGGTCTGTAAATTCCTTTACAGAGAATCTCTGCACCACCAGAAGGGAGTCCCCAAAAGTCCCTATCCTTGCACCGAATCCCAAGATGTTGCAGGGGAGCCAAACCTCTCCATTTGGTTCCCAAACCTGCCACTAGACCTTATCATTTAACTCCATGACCACCAGAAACCCTAACCTCATTTTGGTTCCCTAAATCTAGACCTTATCAATTCTACGTAGTAGGTCCTTAATAAAAGACTATCCAATGCCATATGGAATTGAATGCACAAACCAGCATACTGTAGCTAAGGAAAAACCTAGACCACTGTCAAGCATGGGTTGGCTCCTCCTATTAACTCCTTGCTTGATCTTGGATCATTAACTTCCCTCTTTATAGATTGCAGTTTCTGTATGGAAATGGGAATGACACTATCTACTCTACCATAGATGTGATAGATTGAAATCACTTTTCAAAAGCTGAACTGTGAAAGGTAAATGTTATTTCTTCTTCAAGGGAAAGTTGAATTTCTCCAAGGGAGGTAAGAACATCCTGACTCCCACCCACATACACAAACACAGAGAAAGTATCTTCTCATTTTTATCCCTGTAACCCCCAAAGCTTCTAGGAAGGGCTTGGCATAGAGAAATCTTTGTTGGTGGATGTATTGCTGTGCTGACCTAGGACCAGAATGTCTCTCCTTGATAAGAGGGAGGGGTGCTTTTCTGACCGCCTTGGAAGCAGTTTCTGAAATGAGGGGGGGGTGCAAACTGAAAAGAAAATAATGATATGCTAAGCTCATTTGCTGGCCTATTGGCTAGTGCGCCACAAAATCCCACAAGCAGCTGGATGTTTCCCCCAGAAACATATGTGGCCTTGAGAAATTAATTCACTGAGACCAAAACATCTGAAAAAATAATTTGAGCTATTTCCCTAAGACCCAAAAAGCACAATGTTCACGTGTACATGTATACACATGTGCCCTGATTAATATACACACACACTCAAAATCACAAAAACTGGATCCCACTCACAGACTGACACTTGCTGACAAATCCATAAATACTCCCACAGAGGAGCCTCCTTTCCCCTTAATACATGCAAACCCACCCACAAATTCAAAGGCACACATACACATACTCGTTTAGTATTTAGACACACATTGTGAAACACTCATCCAGACTCACTCAGAGATGCATAGGTGATGCCCTGGTCATCCTGGGTCAGGCATCTTTGGCACCCCCTACGAATCCTTAAGGCCCCAGCTTTCAAAACTCCTGAATCCAGCCTCTATAAAGATTTTTCAGATTCCATTTTTGTTTTTTCTTTCTTTTTTCCCCTCAGGCAATCTTGAATTTGTTTGGTTGCTTGACACTGGCACCAAGTTGCTTAGGGGATATGGGTGGAGGCAGATATAGGAAGAAAGATGGGAGAAGACACTCCTCTTTCTCCAGAGAAGAGTCTGGTAAGGCTCCTGGTGGGCCCATAGGATCTTAAAACCAAGGTCACGTTTTCATTGTGCTTCATTTCTCACGATGGCTCTCGGAGCCAACAATAGCATCACCATCTATGGTGTGAAGGATGAGGACAATGTGTGGGAATGTGTTTTTGTTTGTTTGTGGCTTTGTTTTTCTTCAAGTGCTAGAGATGTGATTGTGAGTCACTGGAGAGCATTGTGAAATTTGCTGAATCTCCTTTATGCAGATTCTGGTTTGTTTTTGTTGTCATCACCAGTTTTGTTGTGGAACTGAACCTGCTGGTAAGAAAGATGATGAAGGGAAGGGAAGGTTGGAATATGGAGGACCAAAAAGTCGACAGCTTTTTATTAAGCCCTTACTCTGTGTCAGAACCTCAGCCAGGTGCTGGGGAAATACAAAGAGTCCCTGCTCTCAAAAATCTTACATTCTGTTTTGGGAGACAACACACACACACACACACACACACATACACTTCCATTTATATTATATATATGCATTTATATTTACATATATACATACTTATATTATTATAAACATCCTATGTAGTGTATGTATACATGCACATCAACTGGATGGCATAGCAGATGTTGTTTCTTGAGTAATGAAGACTCATCTTCCTGAGTTCAAATTGTAATGCTGGAGAAACTGAGTCAACATAGAGATTAGAGAATATTTAATATTTTATTTGAAAGGGAGAGATTTACTGGAACCAAATGGATCCATGGTTTGGTCCCAGGGCTGAATGAGACTATAGTCTCCAAGAATCCAGCAGCCAATGCGAGTTCTCAATGACAGACACACACACACACACACACACACACACACACACACACACACACACACGACTCAGCTACAGGGATAGAGGAGTAGACTGAGGCAGGGGGGGAGTCAAGAGTGCTGAGATCAGGAACAGGACTATCATCAATCTGACAGGGTTGGGGGAGGCATTCTGATAAGTAGGGAAGGGCTGGGGTCATGATGTCTAAAACCCAAGATCTTTCTCCTTATCTGGATCATCGTGGTTAGGAGGGAGGGGTGGTGTTGCTGAACAATTAGATCTGAGTCAGGACAATAAAAGAGAACTGTGGCACAACATTCTACACTCCCTGTTTTCTGAATATTCAGATAATTGAATTACCTTCCTCTAGATCTAGCACCATAAATAAAACTAGAAAAATGCAAGGACTTATGGCAAGGACCAGTCTCTTCCTGTTAACCCCAGAGTTAATCAGCAATACAAAGGCTTCCTGTTGCTAGCATGTTAGGTTCTCTGCAGTTCCAGAGCTTCTCAGCCAGAGAATCCAGTTTGAAATGGACAGTTCCTATGAGTTAGGTGGTCTGTAGTCATTTGTGCCCTTAACTCAGCCTCTGCTTATATAGGGAGCAGCAGTGCT